>NC_044384.1:82706049-82963420 GCF_006542625.1 Nomascus leucogenys | reverse complement strand
GGCTGGGGGAGAGGGCCCGCCATTGCCCAGGCTTGCTTAGGTAAACAAAGCAGCCAGGAAGCTCGAACTGGGTGAGCCCACCACAGCTCAAGGAGGCCCTGCCTGCCTCTGTAGGCTCCACCTCTGGGGGCAGGGCACAGACAAACAAAAACTCTGCAAGAACTTCCACAGACTTAAATGTCCCTGTCTGACTGACAGCTTTGAAGAGAGTAGTGGTTCTCCCAGCACGCAGCTGGAGATCTGAGAACGGTCAGACTGCCTCCTAAAGTGGGTCCCTCACCCCTGAGCAGCCTAACTGGGAGGCACCCCCCAGTAGGGACAGACTGACACCTCATTCAACCCGGTACTTCTCTGAGACAAAACTTTCAGAGGAACTATCAGACAGCTGAATTTGTGGTCTCACGAAAATCCGCTGTTCTGCAGCCACCGCTGCTGACACCCAGCCAAACAGGGTCTGGAGTGCACCTCTAGTAAACTCCAACAGACCTGCAGCTGAGGGTCCTGTCTGGTAGAAGGAAAACTAACAAACAGAAAGGACATCCACACCAAAAACCCATCTGTACATCACCATCATCAAAGACAAAAAGTAGATAAAACCACAAAGATGGGGAAAAAACAGACCAAAAAAACTGGAAACTCTAAAAAACAGAGCACCTCTCCTCCTCCAAAGGAACGCAGTTCCTCACCAGCAACGGAACAAAGCTGGATGGAGGATGACTTTGATGAGTTGAGAGAAGAAGGCTTCAGACGATCAAACTACTCTGAGCTACGAGAGGAAATTCAAAACAACAGCAAAGAAGTTAAAAACTTTGAAAAAAAATTAGAAGAATGGATAACTAGAATAACCAATGGAGAGAAGGGCTTCAAGGAGCCGATGGAGCTGAAAGCCAAGTTTCGAGAACTACGCGAAGATTGCAGAAGCTCAGTAGCAGATGCGATCAACTGGAAGAAAGGGTATCGCTGATGAAGATGAATGATGAAATGAAAAGAGAAGGGAAGTTTAGAGAAAAAAGGATAAAAAGAAATGAAACAAAGCCTCCAAGAAATTTGGGACTATGTTGAAAAGACCAGAACCTACGTCTGATTGGTGTACCTGAAAATGATGGGGAGAATGGAACCAAGTTGGAAAACACTCTGCAAGATATTATCCAGGAGAACTTCCCCAATCTAGCAAGGCAGGCAGCATTCAGATCAGGAAATACCGAGAACGCCACAAAGATACTCCTCGAGAAGGCAACTCCAAGACACATTATTGTCAGATTCACCAAAGTTGAAATGAAAGAAAAAAATGTTAAGGCAGCCCAGAGAGAAAGGTCGGGTTACCCCAAAGGGAAGCCCATCAGACTAACAGCTGATCTCTCAGCAGAAACTCTACAAGCCAGAAGAGAGTGGGGGCCGATATTCAACATTCTTAAGAAAAGAATTTTCACCCAGAATCTCCTATCCCGCCAAACTAAGCTTCATAAGTGAAGGAGAAATAAACACTTTACAGACAAGCAAACGCTGAGTGATTTTGTCACCACCAGGCCTGCCCTAAAAGAGCTCCTGAAGGAAGCACTAAACATGGAAAGGAACAACCGGTACCAGCCACTGCAAAAATATGCCAAATTGTAAAGACCATCGAGACTAGGAAGAAACTATAGCAACTAACGAGCAAAATAACCAACTAACATCATAATGACAGGATCAGATTCACACATAACAATATTAACGTTAAATGTAAATGGGCTAAATGCTCCATTCAAAAGACACAGACTGGCAAACTGGATAAGGAGTCAGGACCCATCAGTGTGCTGTATTCAGGAAACCCATCTCACATGCAGAGACACACATAGACTCAAATAAAGGGATGGAGGAAGATCTATCAAGCAACTGGAAAACAAAAAAAGGCAGGGGTTGCAATCCTAGTCTCTGATAAAATAGACTTTCAACCAACAAAGATCAAAAGAGACAAAGAAGGCCATTACATAATGGTAAAGGGATCAATTTCATCAAGAAGAGCTAACTCTCCTAAATATATATGCACCAACACAGGAGCACCCAGATTCATAAAGCAAATCCTGAGTGACCTACTAAGGGACTTAAACTCCCACACAATAATAATGGGAGATTTTAACACCCCACTGTCAGCATTAGACAGATCACGAGACAGAAAGTTAACAAGGATATCCAGGAATTGAACTCAGCTCTACATAAAGTGGACCTAATAGACATCCACAGAACTCTCCACCCAAGTCAACAGAATATACATTTTTTTCAGCACCACACCACACCTATTCCAAAATTGACCACATAGTTGGAAGTAAAGCTCTCCTCAGCAAATGTAAAGAACAGAAATTATAACAAACTGTCTCTCAGACCACAGTGCAATCAAACTAGAACTCAGGATTAAGAAACTCACTCAAACCACTCTACTACATGGAAACTGAACAACCTGCTCCTGAATGACTATTGGGTACATAATGAAATGAAGGCAGAAATAAAGATGTTCTTTGAAACCAACGAGAACAAAGACAAAACATACCAGAATCTCTGGGACACATTCAAAGCAGTGTGTAGAGGGAAATTTATAGCACTAAATGCCCACAAGAGAAAGCAGGAAAGATCCAAAATTGACCCCTAACATCACAATTAAAAGAACTAGAAAAGCAAGAGCAAACACATCAAAGCTAGCAGAAGGCTAGAAATAACTAAAATCAGAGCAGAACTGAAGGAAATAAGACACAAAAAACCCTTCAAAAAATTAATGAATCCAGGAGCTGGTTTTTTGAAAAGATCAACAAAATTGATGGACCCTAGCAAGACTAATAAAGAAGAAAAGACAGAAGAATCAAATAGATGCAATAAAAAATGAAAAAGGGGATATCACCACCGATCCCACAGAAATACAATCTACCATCAGAGAATACTACAAACACCTCTATGCAAATAAACTAGAAAATCTAGAAGAAATGGATAAATTCCTCGACAAATACACCCTCCCAAGACTAAACCAGGAAGAAGTTGAATCTCTGAATAGACCAATAACAGGTTCCGAAATTGTGGCAATAATCAATAGCTTACCAACCAAAAGAGTCCAGGACCTGATGGATTCACAGCCGAATTCTACCAGAGGTACAAGGAGGAACTGGTACCATTCCTTCTGAAACTATTCCAATCGATAGAAAAAGGGAATCCTCCCTAACACATTTTATGAAGCCAGCATCGTCCTGATACCAAAACCTGGCAGAGACATAACCAAAAAAGAGAATTTCAGACCAATATCCTTGATGAACATTGATGCAAAAATCCTCAATAAAATACTGGCAAACCGAATCCAGCAGCACATCAAAAAGCTTATCCACCATGATCAAGTGGGCTTCATCCCTGGGATGCAAGGCTGGTTCAACATACGCAAATCAATAAATGTAATCCAACATATAAACAGAACCAAAGACAAAAACCACATGATTATCTCAATAGATGCAGAAAAGGCCTTTGACAAAATTCAACAACCTTCATGCTAAAAACTCTCAATAAATTAGGTATTGATGGGACGTATCTCAAAATAATAAGAGCTATCTACGACAAACCCACAGCCAATATCATACTGAATGGGCAAAAACTGGAAGCATTCCCTCTGAAAACTGGCACAAGACAGGGATGCCCTCTCTCACCGCTCCTGTTCAACATAGTGCTGGAAGTTCTGGCCAGAGCAATCAGGCAGGAGAAGGAAATAAAGGTATTCAATTAGGAAAAGAGGAAGTCAAATTGTCCCTGTTTGCAGATGACATGATTGTATATCTAGAAAACCCCATTGTCTCAGCCCAAAATCTCCTTAAGCTGATTAGCAACTTCAGCAAAGTCTCAGGATACAAAATTAATGTACAAAAATCACAAGCATTCTTGTACACCAATAACAGACAAACAGAGAGCCAAATCATGAGTGAACTCCCATTCACAATTGCTTCAAAGAGAATAAAATACCTAGGAATCCAACTTACAAGGGATGTGAAGGACCTCTTCAAGGAGAACTACAAACCACTGCTCAATGAAATAAAAGAGGATACAAACAAATGGAAGAACATTCCATGCTCATGGGTTGGAAGAATCAATATCGTGAAAATAGCCATACTGCCCAAGGTAATTTATAGATTCAATGCCATCCCCATCAAGCTACCAATGACTTTCTTCACAGAATTGGAAAAAACTACTTTAAAGTTCATATGGAACCAAAAAAGAGCCCGCATCGCCAAGTCAATCCTAAGCCAAAAGAACAAAGCTGGAGGCATCACGCTACCTGACTTTAAACTATACTACAAGGCTACAGTAACCAAAACAGCATGGTACTGGTACCACAACAGAGACATAGATCAATGGAACAGAACAGAGCCCTCAGAAATGATGCCCATAGCTACAACTATCTGATCTTTGACAAACCTGACAAAAACAAGAAATGGGGAAAGGATTCCCTATTTAATAAATGGTGCTGGGAAAACTGGCTAGCCATATGTAGAAAGCTGCAACTGGATCCCTTCCTTACACCTTATACAAAAATTAATTCAAGATGGATTAAAGACTTATGTGTTAGACCTAAAACCATTAAAATCCTACAAGAAAACCTAGGCAATACCATTCAGGACATAGGCGTGGGCAAGGACTTCATGTCTAAAACACCAAAAGCAATGGCAACAAAAGCCAAAATCGACAAATGGGATCTCATTAAACTAAAGAGCTTCTGCACAGCAAAAGAAACTATCATCAGAATGAACAGGCAACCTACAGAATGGGAGAAAATTTTTGCAACCTACTCATCTGACAAAGGGCTAATATCCAGAATCTATAATGAACTCAAACAAATTTACAAGAAAAAACAAACAACCCCATCAAAAAGTGGGCAGAGGACATGAACAGACACTTCTCAAAAGAAGACATTTATGCAGCCAGAAAACACATGAAGAAATGCTCATCATCACTGGCCATCAGAGAAATGCAAATCAAAACCACAATGAGATACCATCTCACACCAGTTAGAATGGCCATCATTAAAAAATCAGGAAACAACAGGTGCTGGAGAGGATGTGGAGAAATAGGAACACTTTTACACTGTTGGTGGGACTGTAAACTAGTTCAACCATTGTGGAAGTCAGTGTGGCGATTCCTCAGGGATCTCGAACTAGAAATACCATTTGACCCAGCCATCCCATTACTGGGTATATACCCAAAGGACTATAAATCATACTGCTATAAAGACACATGCACACGTATGTTTATTGCGGCACTATTCACAATAGCAAAGAGTTGGAACCAACCCAAATGTCCAACAACGATAGACTGGATTAAGAAAATGTGGCACATATACACCATGGAATACTATGCAGCCATAAAAAATGATGAGTTCGTGTCCTTTGTAGGGACATGGATGAAACTGGAAAACATCATTCTCAGTAAACTATCACAAGGACAAAAAACCAAACACCGCATGTTCTCACTCATAGGTGGGAATTGAACAATGAGAACTCATGGACACAGGAAGGGGAACATCACACTCCGGGGACTGTTGTGGGGTGGGGGGAGGGGGGAGGGACAGCATTAGGAGATACACCTAATGCTAAATGACGAGTTAATGGGTGCAGGAAATCAACATGGCACATGGATACATATGTAACAAACCTGCACATTGTGCACATGTACCCTAAAACCCTAAAGTATAATAAAAAAAAAAAAAAAAAAAAAAGAAAAGTTAGCCACCATAATATCCAGCAATCCCACTATTGAGTATATATCCAAAGGAAATGAAATTGGTATGTCAAAGAAATATTTGCATTCCAATTTTTATTGCAGCACTATTCACCATAGGCAAGATATGGAATTAACCTAAGTGTCCATCAAGAGATAAGTAGATTTTGAGAAGATATATATATATATATATATATATATATATACACTCAATGGAATATACTCACTGGAATACAATTTGGCCATAAAAAGAATGAAATCCTGTCCACTTAACATGGAATTATGACATGTTAACGACAACATGGAGGCCGGGCGCGGTGGCTCACGCTTGTAATTCCAGCACTTTGGGAGGCCGAGGCGGGCGGATCACGAGGTCAGGAGATCGAGACCACGGTGAAACCCTGTCTCTACTAAAAAATACAAAAAATTAGCCGGGCGTGGTGGCGGGCGCCTGTAGTCCCAGCTACTTGGAGAGGCTGAGGCAGGAGAATGGCGTGAACCCGGGAGGCGGAGCTTGCAGTGAGCCGAGATTGTGCCACTGCACTCCAGCCTGGGCGACAGAGCAAGACTCTGTCTCCAAAAAAAAAAAAAAAAAAAAATGACAACATGGATTAACCATGTTAAGTGAAATAAGAGAAGCACATGACAAATGCTGCATGATCTCACTCATATGTAGAATCTTTCAAAAGTTGATTTCATAGAAGTTGATAGTAGAATAGTGGTTGTCAGAGGCTAGGGAATGAAGAAGGTAGGGGGAGATAGGGACAGGTTCATCAACAGGTACAAAGCTACAGTTTGTTAGGAGAAAGAAGTTATAGGCCTGGCGCGGTGGCTCACGCCTGTAATCCCAGCACTTTGGGAGGCCGAGGTGGGTGGATCACAAGGTCAGGAGATCGAGACCATCCTGGCTAACAGGGTGAAACCCTGTCTCTACTAAAAATACAAAAAATTAGCCAGGCGTGGTGACAGGCTACTCGGGAGGCTGAGGCAGGAGAATTGCTATAATCCAGGAGGCAGAGGTTGCAGTGAGCCGAGATTGTGCGACTGTACTCCAGCCTGGGAAAAAGAATGAGACTCTGTCTAAAAAAAAAAAAAAAAAAAAAAAAAAAAAAAATTCTAGTGTTCTATGGCACAGTAGGGTGACCATAATTAACAATAATGTATTATATATTTCAAAAGAGCTATAAGAAAGGATTTGAATGTTCTCACCACAAAAAGTGATGTAAGTTTATAGATATGCTAATTACCATGATTTCTATGTATCAAAACGTCACACTGTTCCGCATAAATATGCGCAATTATTTTGAGTCAATTAAAAACAAAATAAAAGGCCAAGGCAGGGGGATTGCTTGAGCACAGGAGTTCGAGACCAGCCTGAGCAACATGGTGAAACCCAATCTCTACTAAAAATACAAAATTTAGCCATATGTAGAGGCGTGCACCAGCTACTCGAGAGGCAGAGGTGGGAGAATCACCTGAGCCCAGGAACTTGAGGCTTCAGTAAGCCGTGATTGCACCACTGCACTCCAGACTGGATGACAGAGGAGACCCCATCTTTAAATATACAAATAAAATAAAACTTAAAAATTAAAATTAAAAATAAAAATACTTTTTCCTAGTTTCTTATTTTCTCTATCCTCAAACCTTCTATTACTCATGGCAGCAAGATTGACTGAATTTCACAGGCAACTAAACAAGAGTTATCTCCTTTATTATCTTTTCAAGGAGGATCTTTAACTCTTTGTGATATTTCTGAACATTCTTCCTTCACTATTTTATTTCCTTCCCCACCATATCCCAAGCTCTATGAATCCAAGAATCATTAAATACCATCATGAGTGTGTGTCTTTCATGAGGAAAAGTAGTATGTGCCATCACAACATAGCTCATTTTTATCTCTTTATCACTAAAACTACCAATGAGGGTGTCTCTGTAATCTAGAGTTGGAATTCAGAATGGATAGAGCTGGCCCTGCTGCTAATGAAAGGCAATGGCCCAAGTGGAAGTAGCTCAGGAAAGGCTAAGCTTTCACAATAATCTCAAGGATACACATGGAGTTTTTCATTTCTTATCACGGATATAGAAATGATATATGCTTCTCACAGGACATGGCTAGAAGATTCACTCACTGATTTTCCACATCCTTGATGGTGTCAGGCAAAGGCAGATTCTTGGTTTCTGGTAAGAGGAAGACAACAAGGCCACCAATGATGGGGAAGATTCCATAAATGATCCATGGCAAAGTGGTAAAAAATACCGTTAAGGTCATCAAGAGGGGAGCCAGTGCTGCTCCAATCCTACTAGCCATTAAATCTATTCCTGAAGCTCTTGCCCTACAGATAAATAATAATACATGATAATCAGAAAAAAATCTACACATGCAATTTGTGACATATTATTTTGACTTGACTGCAGAAGACAATAAAACACAATCATTAGGTACATGGGCAAACAGTTGCTTTTGAGATTTTCTCTATGATTTTCTAGCTGTTTTTAATCAGGTTCAGTGTGAGTTAAGACTCTTTTTCATCATTTTAAATAGACAGTTATGCATTACACCTACCCTGATGAGTGGTCCAAAAGATTAGTGAGATGATGCATTAAAATACTGCCTAGCACAATAGATGGTGCAAAGTCAGCTTGCAATAAACATTGGCCATAATTTTTGTTAGTGTATTATTAGTATTATAAATGATTGC
This sequence comes from Nomascus leucogenys, assembly GCF_006542625.1. Classification (NCBI taxonomy): domain Eukaryota; kingdom Metazoa; phylum Chordata; class Mammalia; order Primates; family Hylobatidae; genus Nomascus; species Nomascus leucogenys. The sequence continues at coordinate 82,955,003 of NC_044384.1, read as the reverse complement.
TTTTAAAATAATAAACAAGTCTTAGGTTTATTCCCTCAGTAAGTACTGTTTAGTGGGAAATTCTTATTTTGGGCTCAGGTGGAGCATCTGTATCTCTTATACCTGAGAACAGTGGGGATGAGTTCAATGAAGTGAACAGCAACACTGGAAAAGTAGCAGAAGAACAGCCGATTCCCAGACATGCCAAAGCCACACGCAGGGTCTGCATTTCTGGCAAAAGGAAGAGACCAGTGAGACTCTTATATCTGGGCTGAAGGAAGCAACATCCACCAAACTTAATTTAAAAACAACATATCGAGTATTTGCATGTTTGAAAAATACTGTAGAAAATTGAATAGTGCCAGAGAACATCCAGAGGTTGATAAGCTGAGAAATTGTCAGCTTAGAATTATCAACATAGGTGGCAAAAAGTGCATAATATTATCTTCATTAATGCAGGAAATCTCTCTGTATATCGAAGATTTTTCAGAGAGGGAGAAGAAACGATGAGTCTAGCTGAAATTTTTTTCTTAATTTTTCTGTCCAGTATTCACTATGCCCATTCTATAGAAGGTAGAACCATCATGTGGACAATTATTGAGGAGTCTGAGACTCAGCACTATACTTGAGAACTTTACAATTAAAGTGCAGAATTTAAAGAGACCAGCATCCTAGATTTCCCAGGGATGAAGGGGTTTTAGTGATGTGAAATTTTTATTGATAAAACCAAGAAAGTCCCAGGTAAATCTGGATAACTCAGTCAATCTAGTACAGATACAGTATTGTCATGGAGTTGGTATTGCACAAGAGACTAATGAAAAAACTCCTTTGTTAGTGGGCAGAGTAGAGAGGCTAGATCCAGAATGATAATAGGCATAAGGAACCAAGAAATGGAACTTCTGCTTGGGGAAAAATAAATTCAGAATTTTGGAAAGCATTAAAAGAAAGTTTCAGAGAAAGTTTTCTGCCTAATATAGAAAGAAAGATAATTATAGATTTATAAGATAGAAAGTGCTCAATGTAAGTCAGGAAATATACATTATTGATAATATTCAGGAAGAGGAATCGAGTTCCCCAATCTATTATGCGGTAAAATACATTCTTGTTTTGGGAAGCAGGGAAGGCATAGTGCCTACTAAGTTTCCCCTAATCATTACATAAAATCATTGTATTAACTTATAAAACAGTCTAACAGGGAGTGAAATAGGCTTTTAATCTGCCTAGTTTATTGTCCCTACCATAGATTCTTTCTCTGCTTGTAAACAAAGGATTTCTATTTCATTAAAGTCAAAAAGGTTTCCCCTAATCAAGGGCTGCAGTCATGGTGACTTAACATCACACCCAAGTGTGGCTACACGGATATCAGTGAGTAGACTGGTCACTGAAGACACAGTAATGAGGAAGAACCTAGACAGAGCCCACACAAAGGAAGCAATAATATCGTGTCCTCAAATGGGATATAATTGCAAGGCCTAGACATGCCATGCTTGTTATCAAAAGTGTAATTAACCAAAGGGCACGTGATCAATTGATCTCCTAGAGAAACTGTCAGGAATGAATGTCACCACTATCCAGCTACTTCCAGAGTTGATGAAGACAGATACACATCTGAGCTGCCCCTGGCTCTTTTCTCAATTATTAGCCAAATTTGTGTTACACGCTCATATTGCTTTGAGGGAATATGTAGCCTTTAAATGGTACCCCTCTTATTCCCGGTTTTAGGCAAGTGTGGCCAATACAATTCCCGAAGAACAAAGAGAAGACATTTTCTTTCCCCCAAAGTCCAGTCTTCTCTCACCTTTGGGCACAAACGTGTTGGCCAAAATGGAAAGGCCCACCAGGAACATGAACAATATCTGGCTTATTCGACGGCCCATATGATTTAGTGTCAAAAGAGCAAGACATCGAACTATGAGAGCGACAGCTCCATAAAGTACCTGCAACAGGAAAATATTGCTCCCCACATGCTGAAGATTGACCATGGTACCATAAAAAGGTATTGTGTTTGCAAATCTGTGGTGAACAAAATAGAAAAGACACGTCATAAGGTTTAGAGCCTATGTCCAGCAGTCGATTACCATATTGGCCCAGGCAGTCATTGGTCAGTGTTAAGGAATAAAGGCTCGGTACGATTTGTAGAGTACTTTGTTTTAAAGATGGTGATCTTAGAGCTATCATGAATAATTGCATGACATTACATAAGAACAGGACTCCTGTCAGTCATTCTTTTGTCCAAGTTCCCAAGCAGGTAGTTGATAATGACAGGGAAATTTAACCTGAATCAGTCATCAAACTCAATGGTATATAAGAATTGAACACAGAAGAATTAAAGCTTGAAAATTAGGGAAATAATTCCTTTTCTGAGAGCTGTCAGTATGCTGTAAGTGCTCTCTCTCTTCTCCCCAATGCTGCTACTATGAAGAACTTTCCCTTTGCTAGAGAGTAAGGCTCCAAAAAGACTACGTGCCTGGCAGCACTGTCTGGGAGCACAGCGTTCTGGTGCCTGACACAATTCTAAGAAATTTAAGGTGAGAAACAGTGGCTATCTCCTGAGGGGTCAGAGCACAGACGGAGAATATAATGAGTGAATAAGCACACTGTATGGACACAGAGGCAGGGATACACGTGTTTCTCTCATAGACCATCTGTGGGCTCTTTCCAAGTAAGAGCTGACCAGGAGCCATTTTAAGTCAAAAAATAACCATTCAACCACTCTATGTCTTTAATTGCAGAATTTAATCCATTTACATTTAAGGTAATTATCGATAGGTAAGGCCTTAACACTGCCATTTTGTTACTTGTTTTCTACTTGTTTTGTAGACTTTTTACCCCTTTGTTTCAGTTTTACAGTTTTTATTTGTGGTTTTCCCTTGTATCTTTTGGTTCTTTGTGTTTTAATTTTAGCATATCTATGATAGGTTTTTGCTTTGCAGTTACCACAAGCATATAAAAAACATTATATAGTTATAATAAGTTATTTTAAATGATAACACGTTGACACTGATTGCAAAGAAAATAGAAGAAACAAACAAAAAAATCTGGTACAGTTCAATGCAGAGGATGCCTGAGGAGGATGTTTCTCACTAAAGAGGTTCATATCTCATTTCCCAGAGCTAAGAAAATGTGTCAGAACCCAGGCAAACGAATCGACACCAATTTCACCATAGGAAATAAAATCAAAGGTTCTTCAATATACCCAGAAAGCATCTAAGGAGAACTAGTCCACATTAATGATCTATCACACCGAGAAAGAGCTAGCTTTAGACGTTATGGCAGAAGAAACCACCATAGATCATAGCAATTCCAAGCAAGTAAGTCCTTCTCTGACCATTATCTCTACTTTTTTGTCCCACTCTGACTGTCTAGGATTCAGAAGCCAGAGTCTGTAATGTAGTGGATAGGGGAAAAGTGATAAAGCACAATGCAATTAAATGAAGTAGCCACCTATAGGATATGCCTAGGAAGAGGTAAACTGTATAATTTAATAGTACTGTCTTCAGCTTGGAAGTGGACATACACTGTCCTGTAACACTTTTTATAAGTTTTCAAAAATTTAGAATTTAAAATATTTCCTACTGACACTACCGAAGTAAGTACTTACATATCCCCGAGAGACAATGTACAAAATTGCCTACAGAAGCCCTTGTGTGAACACCCCCAATTGGAAATAAGTAAAAGTCCACCAACAATGAAGTAGGTAAAGAAATTGTTCTGTATTCATCTATTGGAATACTGAAACACTGGGAAGGAGAACAACCTACTATTACAAGCAACAGCACTGATAAATCTTGAAGGAATAAAGTTGAGGAAAAGGAGCCTGTGACAAACAGAGCCATGTTATCTTTTACATTTTGTAAAGGTCAAAATCAGGCAATAATCCTTCATGGTGATGGAGCCAGAACTGTTCTTAAGTTATTTTTGGCAGGGGCAGTTTTTATCACTGTAGATGACGCACAAGGAGGCCTTCCAAGGTTTTTCTACATCTGGGTGTTGATTACATGTTCTTTTTTCTTTGTTTCTTTTTTTTCTTTTGAGACAGAGTCTCACTCTTTCACCCAGAGTCTCACTCTTTCACTCACCCTGGAGTACAGTGGCACAATCTTGGCTCACTGCAACCTTCACCTCCCAGGTTCAAGCAATTCTTATGCCTCAACCTCCTGAGTAGCTGAGACTACAGCTGCGCACCACCACTCCTGTCTAATTTTTGTATTTTTAGTAGAGACAGGGTTTCACCATGTTGGCCAGGCTGGTCTCGAACTCCTGACCTCAGGTGATCCACCTGCCTCAGCCTCCTAGTGTTGGGATTACAGGCATGAGCCATCACACCTGGCTTGATTACATTTTTTTATGTATCAAAATATTCATGGAGTTGTATACATTCATAATCTGTGCACATTACTAAGATTTGTTTCAAGTAGAGTTGAAAAAATAAAGAAAATTAAACAACACAATTTACCTCAGTATCAATCACCAATGATGAGACTGATAGGATGATAGGGCTGACTCCTCATTGTGTAACCAGTCCATGTGAGTCTACATAACCTTCTGCCTCTCTTCAAATGTAGCAGTTATCTGTGTATTTTCTTCATTTTTTATCTACAAATCAGTCCTACACACACACACACCACACACACACACACATACACTGCTGTTGTAACCTTTGAAATAAGAAAGCGATTCATGTCATCACACTTTAAATGCCCCTCATATACTATACGGAGCCTACCTCAAAAATACCAGGATACAGATCCTTTTACGCATACTGGGGTTGCGGAACAAGTCACACACAGTAGTTTTGGTCTGTGCTGCATCCAGCTCCTCCTGCATGGTGGATCTCACAACCTTCAATAATAAACATGTATCATTTATCAACATCGTCCCAGGCATTGTGGTGAGAACTGGCACTCAGTAGGACAAGAGAAATGTGTTCCCTTTCTCTCGAGTGTGATATATGATATGCAATTACAGAAGTGAAAGTGGTGTGAAGAAAAATGAAGAAGAACATTAAAGGAGCCTCCAGGAAATTATGCAGCAATAAAGACATTTGAAAATAAGGCCCCAAAGGGGTATAGTGTATCCACAAGGATGCATAGGTTGTAGATTCAGATCAGGAAGTGAACTAAAGGAAGAGATAGTTACATAATTCCCAAAGCTGCTTTTATATGAGATGGCCTTGAAAAAATGAGAACCGAGCTTGTGTTCTCAGCTAGCTGCCCTTCTTAGAAGCAGTTAGTCTATCTCAACAAGGAGAAGGCAGATGTCAGCTTATGTCTTCCCTTCAACCCAGTAACCACCTTCCCTTTCCTACTCACCTCTATGTTCAGGGTTTCTTCAGCATTCTTTATTCCATTTGTTTGTGCAACTTTTCTAAGTGCCTTTAAGCCCTCATCTAGTTTATTGGTGATTATCAACCACCGAGCAGATTCCACCAGCCACCTGATAAAAGAAAAACACACAAGTGCAGTCATCTCTGTCTTTCTTATTAGTCATATGATTATTGGCTATGGATGCCTTTTGTCTTCCATTTATTATCCACCACTTGGTTGTATTGAAAACAGAAGTCCTATTTTATTAGACAAATACTAGGAAAATGTGACCATGATCCTGCAGTACACCTTCATGGTTTAGGAACACAGACTTTGGAGACAAATCACTTCTTTGTTTGATCACAGGAAAATTTTCAAAGAAGTCTGTGAAGCTTAAGCTTTAGGGTCCCTACATGCATAAGTTCTTTCCAAAGTTTGGTGTGAGTTCTAGCAAATTTATGTTCATGATATGTATCGTTTAAGAAAAATGAGTCTTCAATTTATGTAAGGTTAAAGCTGCTCGAAGGTTGGAAGTACTTCTGCCACTACCAGCTATGCTGGTAACTTACTATGCAAGTGAGTCACTCATTTACATCTGCTTCAGTTTCCTCATCAATAAAACAAAAACAGCAGTGCCATATTCCTTACTGGGTTGTTATGAAGATGAAATAAGATAATGGAAGAGTCTGACATGGATTATACTCTACTCTCTATCGGAATTCATCTCACTGTGTTAAATATATAGTAATATCTCAATATTCCAGTAATTTCTAACTGAATCTGATGCTTCCCTAGATTGGTTTCAAATGTAGAGATGAAATTAGCCACAAATAAATGTTTGTTAAAATTATCTAATGGAGGAGGAAGTGCTGAACACATGCTATAAATCACTCAGTCTGCCCAACTTTTAGTACTGGTGAAACGGTCCTGCACTATTGTCAAAGAGTTATATGAATACACTTGTGGTTTCTTCCAATTTCACCTATAAAAGTGAAAAGCATTATACATATCACCATAACTTGATTTATTTCAAGGCAAAAATGAATCAAAGATATTCTTTTTGAAACATCTGAATCTATATGTTTGGTAAAAAAAAAGATGGAATCATTCTATATCTACAATAAAAGTTTTTCCAATTTTATGTCAGAACTCCCAGGCAGAAGAGCCATTGCTATTTACCATTGTTTCTCAAGCTGCACAGAGTGAATAGATGAGAGCATGGGTCTAGGTACAGAAGTGGGAATAAGAAAATCAATATGTTCTTATTCAATATTCATTTTCATCCCAGGACCCCAAAGACAAAGAGAGAGAGAAAGCTCCTACCTTGAAAGAAGAAAGAAGACAAAGAAAGGTACAGACACCACCACGTGCAGGGTTTGCCAATCTCGGAAGACATAAGCCAAGCCTCCCAGTATTATCTGTCCAGTACTAAGGGCACCAGATGACAATATTACTACCAGGGCTTTAGAGTTGGGCCTTATCCACTCAGTAACTGAAAGAAAACCCATATAGCATTTAAGGTCAAATAGAGATGAAATTTCAAGTTCAAATTCAAGGCTCATAAAATAGAGAAGATCACAATTATTGACTTACTGAGCAAAGAATTATTTGATATAATGATCATGGAAGAAAAACCTGCCAAGAAGCGTAGCACACAGTAAACAGGGAAGGTGGGAGCGAAGGCAGCACAGGTGTCAGTGATGGCAAGCTGGAGGAAACACCATCTGAGAATCAATCTTCGCCCAAACCTGAGAAACAGAGAGTCATGTTAGATTATGACAGCAATAATAATTTATGGTAAAAACTTAAGAAAATGAAAGCTCACTCTAAAATTTGATAATATTTTAACAAATTATTTTGTGTACTTTAAATCCTGAAAGATCAAGAGCTAAATTGACACAGAAATATCCTCAGAAGTAACCCTCCCTGTTTATAATATACACTAACAATATCAAAATCAAAACTTCATCATTTAATAATAAGGCCTCTGATACCAACAGATACTGTATAAAAGAAGCTACAATGTTGGAAATTGTAATATGTAATAAGTATCTACTACATTGACATATGAATCCAGCATAGTAGAGAGTCTACATTAGTATATGAAATACAAGAGAGCTAAATATGTATTTGGGTCTCTAAGACCATGCAGGCCAAGGCTAAACTTATGTATAAGATACATCAGTGGAGCAATGCATCAAAGTTTCTGTTGGGTTGCCTAAGAGGCTCTCATAAAGAAACTTGGACTCCTATTGTTGATCTGGGTTTATAGGCCTCTGTGTTCCATCTAGAACAAAATATAGGAGAGCCACAACCCAGACAGAGAAAAGTACAGAAACTTCTCACTGGAAAAAATATGTAGAAAGAAGAGTGAAGAGAGAGAGAAGGTGAAGGCCAAAAAGGGAAAGGAAATTTGGCATTTTACAGGATGTTTGTAAAGACAGGTCTTAAAGGAGACAACTTGGACTAAATGGGGTGTGCTTATTGTATATGCCCAGTAATATTAACAAACAAAGTTTTGGGTTGGGAACTGTTCTACATTTGAAATGGAACTCTAAATATATTTAAATAGTATCTAGAGGAGTGATATCAGCAAGATAGCTAAGTAGAGACTCCTGACACTCATTCCCCCAACCCACACACTAATGAGGAAAAAACTAAGGCAACAAATAAACAGGTAAGATTTCACTAGAATGTGGAAGGGAGAGCACTGGAATGCAGCGAGGGGGTGGAGACACATCTGTGGTGATTGGAAGTCCAGGAGGGCAGCATGGAGGTGCCCAGCCTCTGTAGCCACATCTTTCCCATCTGGATCAGATCTACCTGGAGTCATGAGGAATTTCTCATTGTGGGGAAAAGTTAAGCAGAAGAACCCACCAGTCTCCATTGCCACCACAAACAGCAACAGTTCTTACCATAGGAGAATTTCACAGTCTGCACAAGTCCTGAGTCCAAAAGAGAGCTGCTGAAAATTTACCCAACTGCATTGCCCAGATTAGAAGCACAAAGTTTGTATTCCCCAGGTCACGCCTATCCCTCATGAGTCAAGCTGTTGCAGCATGGCACCATCTTGAGACCAGAGCCACCTCTGGAGTGCATCCTGCCCTGGGGGCCAGTAGCCACCGCACCTCTCCAGCACTGGAACTCTATCTTCATTCCATGAAGCCCACATCAGTGACTGAACACCACAACCCCAGCAGTGCAGAGCCTGGGCTCAGAATCAGTGGTGACTCTGGTCCTACAAAGCAGAGAAACCAATCCCACCACCCTCATTTTCATCTGGAAAAGCAATCTGGCAATTCTGCCCAGGGTGAACCCACTGTTGAGCCAGCTAAACTGCGCATGCCCTTCCCCAAGGGGGAAAGGCCCTGAAACTCTATGCAACTAACAGCCTTCCAGCCAGGAAAGCCTGCTCCTATGCACCTCTTTCTAGAACCTGAGAACAGCTCCATGATGCCCCACCCCCTGCAGACAAGCCCTTGGTATGCCCAGTGGCCCTGCACCTGCAATCAGGATGTCAGAACAACTGAAAGCTTCCCTGGCACTCACACCTCCAGGCTGGCTGAGTAGCTGTGTGCCCATGTCCTGGGTCTGAGAAAACATTCCTACAGGACATCCTTGGACAGCAAGCCCCCAGGCTGAAGTGATACCATTGGTGCTGCTATGAGCTGATGTCCTGGGCCAGAAACACCCTTTAGGCCACACCCAGCAACATGCCCCAGGCCAGCTGAGCTTTGTGCACCTATGTTCTGGGCCCAAGAAATAGCTCTGCAGGCCACTCCTGGCCAGCTAGCTCCAAGGCTGGTAAGTGGCCAAGACAGCAGCCATAAGCTCATGTCTCAGACCACAGGAACAGCCCTGTGGGTCACCCCCAGCAGACACACCCAAGGTCAGCCAAGCAGGCAGGCATGACCCCAGGCTGGCTGAGTAGATTTGTGCATGGATTCCAGCCCTGAGAAACAGTTCTGGGCCCCCATCTAGAAGACATACACCCAGGTAAGCTGAGAAGTCATGCAAACAGATTCCAAGCCTAAGAAAGAGCCCAGTGATCCACTCTTGGCAAATACAACTTGAAGCCAGCCAAGAAACTGTGTATCTGTGTCCCACGTCTGACAAACAGCCCTGTGGGGGACTACTGGCAGGCTTGCCACCAGCCTGGCAGAGCAACCTTATGTATGTGCTCCTGGCCAGAGTAATAGCACCATAAGTCTAACTTGGCTTAACTTGGCCAAACCACCACGTGCATGCATGCACCCTAGACCTGAGAAACAGCCTGGCAAGCCGACCCCCAGCAAAGCCTTACCACTACCATAACCAACTCTTGCAGCCTATGCCACTAAGACACTAGCACATGTCACTAGCCTAGGTTAAAGCTGAAGAAACTACACAGAAACTATACTACTGTGCCCACCTAGAACCAAAGCCTGACACACCCCATAAAACTGACGATACAAGACCCATTCATACAAACAAGCCTTTCCTTATGAAATCTCTTCATAAAATTGTAAGAAGCAACCTTTCCACTCAATCCAAAGAAATCAATGTAGAGACAAATCAAACATTGCAAAGGAAAGAAATTTGACACATTTAAAGGATCACAATAATTTTCCTGTAACCGGCCCCAATTATAGAGAAATATACAAAATGCCAGAAAATGAATTCAAAATAACAATATTAAAGAAACTCAGTGAGATACAAGAAACTATAGACAATTCAATATAATTACAAAAACAATACATTGTTTGAATGAAAAATTTAACAAAGACATAGATAGAAAAAAGAACCAAACAGAAATCCTACAGTTGAATATTCAATGAATGAAGTAAAAAAAAAATGCAACTGACAGCTTTAACCATAGACTGGAACAAGCAGAAGTAATTTCTGAGCTTAAAGACAGTTTGCTAAAAATAATAGAGGCAGATGAAAGAAAAAAGAATTACAAAGAATGAAGAAAGCCTACAGAATGTATAAACACCAGTAAGTGAATAAATATTTGCATTATGAGAATTCTAGAAGAAGGGAAGGGATATATAGAAAATATATTTTATGATATTTTATGATATGATAGCTGAAAATTTCCCAAGTCTTGTGATAAGGATGCATATCTTGGTACAAGAAGCTCAAAGAATGCCAAATAGCATCAACTCAAACAGGTCCCCTAGCAGGCACATTATAGTCAAATTTTCAAAAAAGCAAAGATAAAGAAAAAATACTAAAAGCCACAAGAAGAAAGCATTGAGTCACATATAAAGGAATTCCTACTAGACTAACAGCAAATTTCTGAGTGGAAACCTTGGAGGGCAGGAGAAAATTAGATAATATATCCAAAGTCCTGAAAGAAAAAATTGCCAGAAAAGAATATTATACCCAGAAAAATTCTTCTATGCTTCAGAAATGAAAGAACTATAAAATCTTTCACAGACAAGCAAAAACTAAAGGAATTACCATCACAGAAACAGCAAAAAACATTCTCCAGGGAGTCTTACATCTTGAAGTAGTGAGATGGCAGTTACCATAATGAAAGCAAATAAAACTATAAAGTACTAGGAGAACCAATAAATGATAAAGACAGAAAGAGGAATCAAATCTAATCACCTCAGAAAAACACCCAACAAGCCTATCAACCAAAATAATAATAAATAAATAAATAAATAATAAATTGGAAAAGCACCCAGCACCAAACAGAATCACAGCTGAATTCTACTAGAAGTACAAAGAAGATCTGGCAACATCCCTGCTGAAACTATTCCAAAAAATTAAGGAGGAGGGACTCCTCCCTAACTCATTCTATTAGGCCAGCTTCATCCTGATACCAAAACCTGGCAGAGATTACAAAAACAACAACAACAAAAAAAAAACCACAAAAACTTCAAGCCAATATCTTTGGTGAATATCAATGCAAAAATCCTCAACAAAATACTGGCAAACCAAATCCCGCAGCATATCAGAAAAATTGTCCACCATGATTAAGTATGCTTTATCCCTGGGATGCAAGGTTGGTTCAATATTTGTAAATAAATATATGTGATTCATCACATAAACTCAACTAAAGACAAAGACCACATAATTATCTAAATAAATGAAGAAAAGGCTTTTGATAAAATTCAACAACGTTTCATGTTAAAAACTTTCAATAAAGTAGGTATTGAAGGAACATGCCTCAAAAGAGCAAGATCCATGTATGACAAACCCACAACCAACATCTTATTGAATAAGCAACATCTTATTGTAAACTGGCACAAGACACCACTCCAATTCAGCACAGTATTGGAAGTCCTAACTAGGGCAATCAAGCAGGAGTAAGAAATAAAGAGCATCCAAATAGGAAGAGAGGAAGTCAAATTATCCCTGTTTGCAGATGATATGATACTGTATCTATAAAACCCCATAGTCTCAGCCCAAAAGCTTTTTAAGCTGATAAACAACTTCAGCAAGTCTCAGGATAGAATATCAACGTGCAAAAATTGCTAACATTCTTATACACCAATAACAGTCAAGCTGAGAGCCAAATAAGGAATGCAATCCCATTCGCAATTGCCACAAAAGAATAAAATACCTAGGAATACAGCTAACTAGGGAGGTGAAAGATCTCTACAAGGAGAATTACAAAACACTACTCAAAAAAAAAATCAAAGATGACACACAAAAAAATGGAAAAGCATTCCATGCTCATAGGTAGAAAGAGTCCATGTTATAAAAATGGCTATACTGCCCTGATATGATTTGGCTGTGTCCCCACCCAAATCTCATCTTGAATTGTAGGTCCCATAATCCCCATGTGTTATGAGAGGGACCTGGTGAGAGGTAATTGAATCATGAAGGCATTACTTCCATGCTGGTTTCACTATAGTGAGTGAGTTCTCATGAGATCTGATAGTTTTATAAGGGGCTTTTACCCCCTTCACCCTCCACTTCTCTTTCCTGCCACCATGTGAAGAAGAATGTGTTTACTTCTCCTTCCACCATGATTGTAAGTTTCCTGAGGTCTCCCCAGTCATGCTGAACTGTGAGTCAATTAAACCTCTTTTCTTTATAAATTACCCAGCCTCAGGCAGTTCTTCACAGCAGGGCGACAGTGGACTAATACATGCCCAAAGCAATTTATAGATTTAATACTATTCCTATTAAACTACCATTGAGATTCTTCACAGAACTGAAAACTATTATTTTAAAATTCATATTGTTATGGTTTGGCTCTGTGTCCCCAACCAAATCTCACATTGAATTGTAATAATCCCCATGTGTCATGGGAGGAAGCCAGTGGGAGGTAATTGAATCATGGGGGCTGGTTTTTCCCGTGATGTTCTCCTGGTAGTGAGTAAGTCTCATGAGATCTGATGGTTTTATAAAGGGGAGTTCCCCTGCACATGCTTTCTTGTCTGCCACCATTCAAGACATGAATTTGCTCCTCATTCACCTTCCACCAAAATTGTGAGGCCTCCCAAGCCATGTGGAACTGTGAGTTGATTAAACCTCTCTCCTTTATAAATTACCCAGTCTCAGGCATGTCTTTATTAGCAGCATGAGAACAGACTAATACACCTACTCATTACAGTGGGGTAATTATGATAATGACAACCAGGCTGGGAGCCCACAAGCATTTAGCTCACAGAGTCCAGGAGGGACTTAACACAATATCCCTAGCCAAGGTCTACACACCATTTCATATATTTGTATTTTCAAGGAGGCTGAATTCTCTATCTTGATATTTGTGTATTCAGTATCCTATACAGAGACGCTGTTCAGAGATCTCTGTGGCAACAAAATGGCACTCACTAAACTCACTGTAATTCATTTCTGTATCTAGCTCTCTGGGGAACAAAGCAGCACCAACAGTGTAAATTGCATATTATAACTCAATAACACTTCTTTGTGAAAGAATTAATTGTAAGCTGATAAAAACACTGCAGAGTAACAATAACCGTGATCTGGAGACACTCACCTGTCTGAGAAATGGCCACCTATGATGCCTCCCACCAGCATTCCAGTCAGAAGTAGGAACTGAACCACTGATTTCAGTGACTGATAATCACATACCAGGTCCCACTGGAAGAGAAGGAAGCCAATACAGCATAGCTTCACAGCAGCTTTTGACTTCTCATTGTTCACTTGCTGCAACAGCTTTCAGTGGACACATTCTCTAGCCTCTTTTTACTACATTTTCTTACCTATACCATTCAAGTCTTGGCTTAAGCATGGATTTCTCTGGAAATCCTCACCCAAAACCTTCCAGGTTATGTTAATATCTGTTTTTATATTCATTCAGCTCTGCATACCTCAGTGGTTCTCAATTTTTGCCACACATTAAGGAGATTTTTTAAACCATTGATGCTAGTATGAAATCCACTCTGATTTGCTTCTGTAACATGTAGCCAAAGCAGGCAGATTTTTAAAATAACACAGATGTTTCCAATTTGCAACTTAGGCTGAGAACAAGTGACCAAGAAGAATATTTTTCTAATCATTAGTCTTCTCTTCAAGCTAGTTTTGTGATAGATGTATTTATATCTAGTTGGTTGAGTTCATTGCCTCAAATTCAATGTAGGTGCCTGACAGTTAAAAAATAAGTACCCAGGCATGGTGGCTCACATCTGCAATCCCAGCACTTTTTGGTGGATCACCTGAGGTCAGGAGTTTGAGACCTGTCTGCCCAACATGGTGAAACCCTGTCTCTACTAAAAATACAAAGAAAAAAAATTAGCTGAGTATCGTGGTGCATGTCTGTAATCCCAGCTACTTCAGAGGCTTAGGCAGGAGAATTGCTTGAACCTCGGAGGTGGAGGTTGCAGTGAGCTGAGATCTCACCATTGCACTCCAGCCTGGGCAACAAGAGTCAAACTCTATCTCAAAAAAAAAAAAAGCAATCACTATTTGCCAAAAGAGTGGCTGAGCACTGACTACGGTATCTACACAATAACTAGAGGCTTAAAGCATGTTTATGTTCTTCTAAACACCTAGATTGTGTATCCAGAACAGGTTAACAGGACCCTTTACCTTAGTCACAATGGTCGAAGGGAAGTAGCTTTGGTCATATACCCAGCCATCCTCACAGGGTTCTGTGTCGGCCTCACTTGTGTTGTGGATAGTCCCATTCAGGTGAAGAAGCTGCCACTGGGGATGGACGAAGCGACGACACTTCTCTGGCCTCAGGTTTGAGTCTAGTGGGATGGAGATTCTCAGGAGGGCATCTTCACTAAGGATTCCAGTTTCATTATCAGATCCAGTATTATTGTCCAGGATGTGGACCCAGCAACGATGACCAGGAATGGCTGCAGCAAAGTTCTCCAGCAGTATATGAGGGATTAATACCATGAGAGAGGGAAGAATAAAAACCAGATGAAGGATCTGAAATCTCCCAAGGCCTCCAACTTGACTCAAGAGCTCCTCAAAGGCCATTGATTGTGAAAACGTGACCCCCAAGAGGAGGCACAATTGCTTTATGGAGATAAGTTCAAAGGGAGAAAATATTTCCTTTTATTAATTCAAATTAAGCTTGTATTGATCCTTGCATCAATTTCTCATCCATGGGCCTGGACTCACCAGTGCAATAGAGCCGTAGTGGAAACAGCTTCCTCAGTTCTTTTGTGATCAGAAGGTAGATGTCATTTTGTAGTCAAAGAGATCATTATTTCACAGAGATACTTCTACCTGTTGACGATAAAATCCGTTTAAAGGTTTACTCTCTAAATATGTTTGTCTTCAAGTGACTCATGAAATTTACATTGGACTTTGGCATGTACATGTTCTCTAAATAAGCTAAAAGAAATCGGTTAAACAGTGTTGTTATTTCTAGGAAGTGAAATTTGAGAGACACAAAAGTAAACTGCTTTATAATTTTTCCATGAAAAGAACAGAAAGTCAGGGTTTTTCTCCTTTAGTACTGAATTTAGGTTAAAATGATGAATAAATGAAAATCCCTATTACCATGTTTTGCTTTTTAAAGCAAATTGGAATGTGATGCCATTACTATCTTTTGTTAACTGATATTATGCTTCAGGTTAAATCACATGAGGAACTCAGATAAATTTAAATTATATGAAATATAAATAGAGGAGAAAGGCAGTGTTCAGCTCATATAGGAGTTTATTTCCTTGGGCTTATTTATTCATTTATATATAGCACATTGGAGGATCTTTTCCATGCTAGTTTCAGGAATCCAGATAAATTACTTATTTTATTGTTATAAACTATGCCTCTATCTCTAGTGATGCTCCTCATTTTGAATTATATATTTTTTAACATTAACATGGCTATGCCAGGTTTCTTATAGTTTGCATGATATAACTTTCCCACCTTTTAGATTTTTAAGTGAAATGTTTTTTGAGATTATTATAGATTTACATGCAGTTGCAAGAAATAACACAAGGAGTAATCATATACTCATCACCCTGTTTCCTCTAATAGTAATATTTTACAAAACTGTAGTATAATATCATATCAACATCAAGATGCTAGTATTATACAATGTATTATAATACCAGGATCTTGATACTGATACAACCTACTGATTTTATTAATATTTCCCCAGTCGGTTTATCTGTATCTGTGTGTGTAGGCATATAGTACTATACAATTTTATGTGTGTAATTTAGTGTGCCCATCATCACAATCAAGATAGTGAACAGTTACATCACAGATATCCCTCCTTCTAGGAGAATAATATGGTATATATCCTTCTCAGGTTGGCTTTTTAAAAATCAGAAACTCTACAGATATTCATCTAAGTTGCTGTATATATTAATACTTTGTTCCTTTTTACTGCTGAATATTATTCCATAGAATGTATATATAATTGTTTGGCTTTTTAAAATCAATGTTATTGTGCATATTTAAGATAAGCAACATGATGTTATAAGATATATATATGTGTATATATATATATAAAGATATATAGAGATATATAAAATGCTAACTATAGTGGAACCAATTAACCTATCTATCATCTCACCAATGGGAAAAGTTACCCATTCCCCCCTTTGGCAAAAGCACATATAATCTATTCATTTATCAAAAACACAATATACTGTTATTAATTACCGTTCTCCTGTTGTACATGAGATTCTTCAACTTGTTCATCCTACATATAGGCTACTTTGTATCCTTTGACTTATATCTCCCCACTTCTTCCCACCCCTCACACCCCAGCCCTTGTAAACACCATTCCATTCCCTATCTCTACCTACCTGACCATACTTGACCTTATTATTATTATTATTTTTATTATTATACTTTAAGTCTGGGATACATGTGCAGAACGTGCAGGTTTGTTACGTAGCTATACATGTGCCATGGTGATTTGCTACACCCATCAACCCATCATCTACATTAGGTATTTCTCCTAATGCTATCCCTCCCCTAGCCTCCCACCCCCAGACAGGCCCCAGTGTGTGATATTCCCCTCCCTGCGCCCATGTGTTCTTACTGTTCAACTCCCACTTATGAGTGAGAACATGCAGTGTTTGGGGTTTCTGTTCTTGTGTTAGTTTGCTGAGAATGATGGTCTCCAGCTTCATCCATGTCCCTGCAAAGGACACGAACTCATCTTTTTTATGGCTGCATAGTATTCCATGTTGTTTATGTGCCACATTTTCTTTATCCAGTCTATCACTGATGGGCATTTGGGTTGGTTCCAAGTCTTTGCTATTGTGAATGGTGCCACAATAAACATATGTGTGCATGTGTCATTATAGTAGAATGATTTATAATCCTTTGGGTATATACCCAGTAACAGGATTGCTGGGTCAAATGGTATTTCTAGTTCTAGATCCTTGAGGAGTCACCACACTGTCTTCCACAATGGTTGAACTAATTTACACTCCCACCAACATGTAAAAGCATTCCTACTTCTCCACATCCTCTTCAACATCTGATGTTTCCTGACTTTTTTTTTTTTTTTATACTTTAGGTTTTAGGGTACATGTGCACAATGTGCAGGTTTGTTACATATGTATACATGTGCCATGTTGTTTTGCTGCACCCATTAACTCATCATTTAGCATTAGGTATATCTCCTAATGCTGTCCCTCCCCCCTCCCCCCACCCCACAACAGTCCCCCAAGTGTGATGTTCCCCTTCCTGTGTCCATGAGTTCTCATTGTTCAATTCCCACCTATGACTGAGAACATGTGGGGTTTGGTTTTTTGTCCTTGCGATAGTTTACTGAGAATGATGCTTTCCAGTTTCAGCCATGTCCCTACAAAGGACATGAACTCATCATTTTTATGGCTGCATAGTATTCCATGGTGTATATATGCCACATTTTCTTAATCCAGTCTATCATTGTTGGACATTTGGGTTGGTTCCAAGTCTTTGCTATTGTGAATAGTGCCACAATAAACATACGTATGCATGTGTCTTTATAGCAGCATGATTTATAGTCCTTTGGGTATATACCCAGTAATGGGATGGCTGAGTCAAATGGTATTTCTAGTTCTAGATCCCTGAGGAATCACCACACTGACTTCCACAATGGTTGAACTAGTTTACAGTCCCACCAACAGTGTAAAAGTGTTCCTATTTCTCCACATCCTCTCCAGCATCTGTTGTTTCCTGACTTTTTAATGATGGCCATTCTAACTGGTATGAGATGGTATCTCACTGTGGTTTTCATTTGCATTTCTCTGATGGCCAGTGATGATGAGCATTTCTTCATGTGTTTTTTGGCTGCATAAATGTCTTCTTTTGAGAAGTGTCTGTTGATGTCCTTTGCTCACTTTTTGATGGGGTTGTTTGTTTTTTTCTTGTAAATTTGTTTGAGTTCATTGTAGATTCTGGATATTAGCCCTATGTCAGGTGAGTAGGTTGTGAAAATTTTCTCCCATTCTGTAGGTTGCCTGTTCACTCTGATGGTAGTTTCTTTTGCTGTGCAGAAGCTCTTTAGTTTAATTAGATCCCATTTGTCAATTATGGCTTTTGTTGCCATTGCTTTTGGTGTTTTAGACATGAAGTCCTTGCCCACGCCTATGTCCTGAATGGTATTGCCTAGGTTTTCTTGTAGGATTTTAATCGTTTTAGGTCTAACATGTAAGTCTTTAATCCATCTTGAATTAATTTTTGTATAAGGTGTAAGGAAGGGATCCAGTTTCAGCTTTCTACATATGGCTAGCCAGTTTTCCCAGCACCATTTATTAAATAGGGAATCCTTTCCCCATTTCTTGTTTTTGTCAGGTTTGTCAAAGATCAGATAGTTGTAGATATGCAGCATCATTTCTGAGGACTCTGTTCTGTTCCATTGATTTATGTCTCTGTTGTGGTACCAGTACCATGCTGTTTTGGTTACTGTAGCCTTGTAGTATAGTTTGAAGTCAGGTAGCGTAATGCCTCCAGCTTTGTTCTTTTGGCTTAGGATTGACTTGGCAATGCAGGCTCTTTTTTGGTTCCATATGAACTTTAAAGTAGTTTTTTCCAATTCTGTGAAGAAAGTCATTCGTAGCTTGATGGGGATGGCATTGAATCTATAAATGACCTTGGGCAGTATGGCCATTTTCTCGATATTGATTCTTCCAACCCATGAGCATGGAATGTTCTTCCATTTGTTTGTATCCTCTTTTATTTCATTGAGCAGTGGTTTGTAGTTCTCCTTGAAGAGGTTTCCTGACTTTTTAATGATCTCCGTTCTAACAGGCATGAGATGGTATCTCATTGTCTTTGTGATTTGCATTTACCTAATGACCAGTGATGATGAGCTTTTTTTCATGTTTGTTGGCTACATAAATGTCTTCTTTTGGGAAGTGTCTGTTCATATCCTTTGCCCACTTTTTGATGGGGTTGTTTTTTTTTCTTGTAAATTTGTTAAAGTTCTTTATAGATTCTGGATATTAGCCCTTTGTTAGATGAGTAGATTGCAAAAATTTTCTCCCATTCTGTAGGTTGCCTGTTCACTCTGATGATAATTTCCTTTGCTATGCAGAAGCTCTTTAGTTTAATTAGATCCCATTTGTCAATTTTGGCTTTTGTTGCCATTGCTTTTGGTGTTTTAGTTATGAAGTCTTTGTCCATGCCTATGTCCAGAATGGTATTGCTTAGGTTTTCTTCTAGGGTTTTTATGGTTTTAGGTTTTATGTTAAAGTCTTTAATTCATCTTGAGTTAATTTTTGTATAAGGTGTAAGGAAGGGGTCCAGTTTCAGTTTTCTGCATATGGCTAGCCAGTTTTCCCAACATTATTAAATAGGGAATCCTTTCCCCATTGCTTGTTTTTGTCAGAGTTGTCAAAAGTCAGATAGTTGTAGATGTGTGGCATTATTTCTGAGGCCTCTGTTCTATTTCACTGGTCTATATATCTGTTTTGGTACCAGTACCATGCTGTTTTGGTTACTGTAGCCTTGTAGTATAGTTTGAAGTCAGGTAGCATGATGCCTCCAGGTTTGTTCTTTTTGCTTATGATTGTCTTGGCTATGCAGGCTGTTTGTTGGCTCCATATGAAATTTAAAGTAATTTTTTTCAGTTCTGTGAAGAAAGCCAATGGTAGCTTGATGGAGATAGTATTGAATCTATAAATTACTTTGGGCAGTATGGCCATTTTCACAGTATTGTTTCTTCCTATCCATGAGCATGGAATGCTTTTCAATTTGTTTGTATACTCTCTTATTTTCTTGAGCAGTGGTTTTCTGTTCTCCTTGAAGAGGTCCTTCCCATCCCTTGTAAGTTGGATTCCTAGGTATTTTATTCTCTTTGTAGCAATTGTGAATGGGAGTTCACTCATGATTTGGCTCTCTGTCTATTATTGGTGTATAGGAATGCTTGTGATTTCTGCACATTGATTTTGTATCCTGAGACTTGGTGAAGTTGCTTATCAGCTTAAGGAGATTTTGGGCTGAGACAGGGTTTTCTAAATATACAATCATGTCATCTGCAAACAGAGACAATTTGACTTCCTCTTTTCCTCATTTAGTACCCTTTCTTTCTTTCTTTGGCCTGATTTCCCTGGCTGGAACTTCCAATACTATGTTGAATAGGAGTGGTGAGAGACGGCATCTTTGTCTTGTGCCAGTTTTCAAGGAAATGCTTTCAGTTTTTGCCCATTCAGTATGATATTGGCTGTGGGTTTGTCATAAATAGGTCTTATTATTTTGAGATACGTTCAACCAATGCCAAGTTTATTTAGAGTTTTTAGTATGAAGGGGTATTGAATTTTGTCGAAGGCCTTTTCTGCACCTCTTGAGATAATCATGTGGTTTTTGTCATTGGTTCTGTTTATGTGATGGATTAGATTTCTTGATTTGCATATGTTGAACCAGCCTTGCATCCCAGGGATGAAGCCAAATTCGTAGTGGTGGATAAGCTTTTTGATGTGCTGCTGGATTCTGTTTGCCATTATTTTATTGAGGATTTTCACATCAATGTTCATCAGAGATACTGGCCTGAAATTTTCTTTTTTTGTTGTTGTGTCTCTTCCCGGATTGGTGTCAGGATGATGCTGGCCTCATAAAATCAGTTAGGGAGGACTCCCTCTTTTTCTATTTTTTGGAACAGTTTCAGTAGGAATGGTACCAGCTCCTTTTTGTACCTCTGGCAGAATTTGGCTGTGAATCCATCTGGTCCTTGACTTTTTTTGGTTGGTAGACTATTAATTACTGCCTCAATTTCAGAACTTGTTATTGGTCTATTCAGGGATTCGACTTCTTCCTGGTTTAGTCTTGGGATGGTGTATGTATCCAGGAATTTATCCATTTCTTCTGGATTTTCTAATTTATTTGCATAGAGGTGTTTATAGTATTCTCTGATGGTAGTTTGTATTTCTATGGGATGGGTGGTGATATCACCTTCATCATTTTTTATTGCATCTATTTGATTCTTCTCTCTTTTCTTCTTTATTAGTCTGGTTAGTGGTCTATCTATTTTGCTGATCTTTTCAAAAAACCAGTTCCTGGATTCATTGATTTTTTGAAGGGTTTTTCATGTCTCTATCTCCTTCATTTCTCCCTGATCTTAGTTATCTCTTGTCTTCTGTTAGCTTTTGAGTTTGTTTGCTCTTGCTTCTCTAGTTCTTTTAATTGTGATGTTAAGGTGTTGATTTTAGATATTTCCTGCTTTCTCTTGTGGGCATTTAGTGCTATAAATTTCCCTCTATATACTGATTTAAAATGTGTCCCAGAGATTCTGGTACATTTTATCTTTGTTCTCACTGGTTTCAAAGAACATCTTTATTTCTGCCTTCTTTTCATTATTCACCCAGTAGTCATTCAGGAGCAAGTTGTTCAGTTTCCATGTAGTTCTGTGGTTTTAAGTGAGTTTCTTAATCCTGAATTCTAATTTGATTGCACTGTGGTCTAAGAGACTGTTTGCTAAGATTTCCATTCTTTTACATTTGCTGAGGAGTGTTTTACTTCCAACTGTGTGGTCAATTTTAGAATAAATGTAATGTGGTGCTGAGAAGAGTGTATATTCTGTTGATTTGGGGTGGAGAGTTCTGTGGATGTCAATTAGATCTACTTGGTCTAGAGCTGAGTTGAAGTCCTTGTTATCCTTGTTAATTTTGTCTCATTGATCTGTCTAATATTGACAGTGGGGTGTTAAATTCTCCCACCATTATTGTGTGGGAGTCTAATTGACTTAGCTATTCTATGGCCTGTTTCTTCCCACATACATTTTAGAATTAAGATGTTTATGTCTAAAAAATAACTTCCTGGAATTTTCATAAGAATTACATAAAACCTATAAAATCGATTTTTTACTACATCCTATTACATTTACCCTATCTGTCCTTATATTTAAATCTACCACTTGTAGACAGCATTTAGATGGGACACCTATTCAATGCTGCCTTAAAACTGTGACTTTTAATTGGTATATTTAGTCCCTTTAATTGCAGTATTTAGTCCATTAAATTACATTTAATATAATTCTCCATACTTTTGGAAATAAACCTGCTGCTCAGGTCTTATAAAGATCTGTTAAAAGGCTTACAAAGTTAAAAATAAGCCTACTTCATAAACAAAAATCAACAAATATTATCAAATATTTGTGTCCATAAGATGTCATAAGAGGATATGTAAATAGCAGCTGCATTTACAAAACATAAACTGAAAAAAAAGCCATTTGTCTAATAACAACATCCATCCAGTAATATGGATAAATAAGTTGTTAACATCCATATCCAAATGTAATGTTGCTCAGCAATAAAAATAAAATGCTGATAAAAACAAAAGCTTGCATTAATCTCATATATACTATATTGAAAAAAGAAACTGTATGCAAAAATACAGTTTATAATTGCCATTTACATGATGTTCTAGAACAAGTATAATTACGTCCCAGTGAAAAAAATATAGAATTGGCTTCTAGATGGCTGATTAAAGGCATCTGGAACTCACCATCTCCACAAAGAAGAACCAAAATATCAAGTAGATAATAACACCTCGAATAGATCATCTAAAAGGAAACACTAGAATTAAGCCGAGGAGTGACAGGAAACATCTAGGGAAGAATGAAGAAGGAAGCAGGGCAGTCTGCTTGATTAGCATTGGCTGTCGGCTAAGAGAGCCTCCCCAGTGTAGGAAAAGGGTAAGTTAGAGATCCCCAGTGGTCCACATTTCCCCCACAGACTCCTGTAATCCTAGCCATGGGATAGCACCTAGAGCCCTGTGGGTTTTCAGACTAACATAAGGAACTGCCTGAAGACTGTGCAATGGCATTGCTCCAGAGAGGGAGGTCATGTTGCGTCTCACATAACCTCCCCCTCAAGACCTAAGCAGCTACAGCATGAGGCCACTGGGGGAGCCCAGCCTATGGCACCATTTGGGGAGCAGCCACCACTGCTTCTGGCAGCTGCCACCAGGCTGAAGCATGAGCCACTGGTTGTTCCCGGTAGCAGCAGGTCACCCTGAATTTGCCTTCTCAGGGCCAAGGAGCGAGAAACTGGCAGCAACTTTGCTGTCTACAGTAGTAGGGCTGCACCATATTTGTATGTGCCTTGAGGGCACTCACTCCCCACTCACTGCCACCACTGTCACCCCCATCATAACACTCTGCAAGGGCCTGAAGATAACTCCATGCCCGCCCAACAAAGCCACCACCCATATACAACAGCAGAGGACCCAAGGACAGGACCACTAGGTCTGGCTCCACCCATCACTCCCAGTGCCTGAGCACTCCATCCAAGGATCTGGGGAATCTCCTTGCAGTGTCCACCACTATTGGTACTTAGCACTCCTCCTAGAGCCTAAGAAGCAGCCCACACAGCCTGCCACTACAACCACAGCTAGCACCCATCTGCATGCATCACCTGTGGGCCTGGGGACTGGCCAGTGCAGTCCATCACTGCCACTGCTAACACCAATGCAGACCAATTGTGAGCCAGAGAATACTCCCACCACTACTACTGCCATCACCCATTTCATGCATGCTGCCCAAAGACCTAAGAACCTGCCCACTAGCATGACCCATTGCTGCTACTACTGACACCTGAGCAAGTTGCCTGGAGGCCCAAGAATCAACTAGCTTATAACTGCTAACACCACTGCCAGCATGCAACACCCTAGACTCCAAGGACGGGTATGCTTGGCCTGCAGCTGCCACAACTATGTCCTGAGCACTGGCCCAACTGGTGTCCCCATCTTCAACAAAATTTCACCACAGCCTCCACTTAGAGCCACTCCTGAGGCCACTGAGACAGTGCCCACTGACACTCTTTACAGCGTAGGAAATCATATGAAGACTATACCATTACAGCACCCAAAATCAAAGCCAAAATCCCATACAAACCAAAACCATAGATAAACTATCAGAAAAGATGAGTTCATGTCCTTTGTAGGGACATGGATGAAGCTGGAAACCATCATTCTCAGCAAACTATCACAAGGACGAAAAACCAAACACCGCATGTTCTCACTCATACATGAGAATTGAACAATGAGAACACATGGATACAGGAAGGGGAACATCATACACCGGGGCTTGTTGTGGGGTGGGGGGAGAGGGGAGGGATAGCATTAGGAGATATACCTAATGTTAAATGATGAGTTAATGGGTGCAGCACACCAACATGGCACATGTATACATATGTAACTAACCTGCACATTGTGCACAAGTACCCTAAAACTTAAAGTATAACAAAAAAAAGAAAAGAGTTCTCCCCTATGGAAGCAGATTAAAAAAAGGAAATGATTGTTATACCACATCCGTAGATATCAATATTATCAATATAAGGACACAATAAATATGAAAAAGCAAGGAAATGGGATACTTTCTAGAAATCACAATAATTCTCCAGCAACAGATTCTAATAAAAAAGAAATTTATAAAATGCCAGGAAAAAAATTAAAAATAATAACATTAAAGAAGTTCAATAAGATATGAGAGAACACACAAAAATTATAAAGAAATCACAAATACGATTCAGGATATGAATCAGAAAATTGCCAGAGAGATAGATATGATAAAAAAAAAAAAAGAATCAAACCAAAATCCAGGAACTGAAGAATTCATTAAATGAAATTAAAATATATGCCCAAGGGCTTCAAACATAGATGAGATCAGGTAGAAGAAAAAATTTCATAATGTGAAACAGGTCTTTTGAAATCACACACTCAGACAAAAATAACAGAGAAAAATAAGGTATGAATAAAGCCTTTGTGACATATGAGACACCACAAAGTGATCAAACATTTGAAATTTTCATGTCCCAAAAGATGAAGAGCAAATGAAAAAAATATAAAGCCTATTTGACAAAATAGTAGGTGAATACTTCCCATGTCTACCAAGATATTTAGACATCCAGATATCAGAAGTGCACACATTCCCAAATAAATACAACTCAGTATCTTCTCCATGACACATTCTTGTCAAACTGTCAAAAGTCAAAGACAAAGAGGGAGTTCTAAATTCAGCAAAAGAGAAGCATTTCATTCCGTATAAGGGAACCCCCATCAGGCTACCAATGGGTTCCTTAGCAGAAACTTCACAGAGCAGGAGAGAATAAGATGATATATTCCAAGTGTCGAAAGAAAGAAAAGTCTTTCATCTAAGGATACAATGGCTAGCAAAGTTATACTTCATAAATAAAAGAGAAATAGTCTTTCCCAGACAATCGAAAGCTGAGGTAATTGATAAATGCTAGACAAATCCTACAAGTCATGCTTAAGGGATTTCTAAACCTGGAAGTGAAAGAATGTTATCTATTAATACTACCCTGAATACACATGAAAGTATAAAACTCACTGGTAGAACAGGTAGTTACCACTGTCGAGAGCCAACAAACCACACTGATAAACAATAAGAGAGAAAGTAAGGAACAAAGAGCATACAGAAATACCAGAAATCAAGTAATAAAATGGTAGTAATAAGCCCTCATATATCAATAACAACCTTGATTGTAAACAGATTAAACTTTACCCTGACAAGATATAGACAGGCTAAATGGATTTTTTAAAATTACCAACTATATTCTGCCTGTAGGAAAATTATCTTCCTGTAAAGACAACATGTATAATGAAAGTAAGGGGATAGAAAATGGTATTCCATGTAAATGGAAACCAAAAGTGAGCAGGGTGACTATACCTCTATTGCATAAAACAGACTTTAACTCAAAAACAGTACAAAGAGACAAAGAAAGTCATTATATAATGATAAAGGGATCAATTCAGCAAGAGGATAAAACAATTCTAAATAGAATATGCCCCACCCTGGGGAACCCAGATATATAAATTGAATATTACTAGATCTAAAAAGACAGGTAGATTTCAATATAGTAATACTTGGGAACTTCAGCACCCCATCCACAGCATTAGACAGAATATCTTGATAGACAATTAATTAAAAAATGGATTTAAACTGTTCTTTAGACCAAATGAACCAAATAGTCATTTACAGAACATTTCATTCCACAGTTACAGAATACACATTCTTCTCATCAGTACATGGAATACTCTTCAGGGTAGACCATATGTTAGCCCACAAAACAAGTCTCAATAAATTTTAAAAAGTCAAAATCATATTCAATATCTTCTCAGACCACAGTGTAATAAAACTAGAAATCAAAAACAAGAGGAACTTTGGAAACTATACAAACACACGGAAATTAAATGACATACTCTGGAATAATCACTGGGTCAAGAAAGAAATTAAAAAGTGAAATTCAAAACGTCTTGAAATAAATGAAAATTAAAACAACATATTAAAGACTAAGAGAAACAGCAAAAGTTTTGCTAAAGTGAAGTTTATAGCAATAAATGCTTATTTCAAATAAGGTTTCAAATAAGCAATATCACAGTGTACCTCAAGGAACCTGAAAAGGAGGAACAAATCAAGCCCCAAAATTAATAACAAGAAAGAAATAATAAAGATTGGAAAAGAACCAAACAATATAGAGATTTTTTAAAAAGCACAAAGCATAATGAAATGAAAGGTTGGTGTTTTGAAAAGACAAACAAAATGGACAAACTGCTAGCTACACAACCAAGAAAAGAAAAGATACAAAATCCAAATAAATAAAATTAGAAATGAAAAAGGAGACATTACAACAGAGATCACAAAAATACAAAAGATTGCTTGAGACTATTATGAGCAACTGTATGCTAAGAAGCTGGAAAACCTAGAGGAAATGAATAAATACCTAGATGCCAACAATCTACCAAGATTAAATCAAGAAGAAATAAAAACCTGAACATATCAATAAAGAGTAAAAATTTGGAATCAGTAATAAAAATTCTCCCAATAAAGCAAAATTTAGGACTAGATGGTTTTACTGACAAATTTTAACATTCAAAGAACAATGCATACTTCACGGTGGCTGACTAGAAGCAGATAGCGTGTGCCGCTCTCACAGAGAGGAGACAAAGTCGCAAGTAAATAGCAGATCTTCAAGAGAATCATCTAAGAGAACATACTGGATTTCACTGAGGAAGTGAGGGGAACCACAGAGGAAAAAAAGGAGCAAAACTGGGCAGCTGCCCACCTAGGACTGGTATGAAGCTAGGAGAAGCTCCCTAACATGGGGAAAGGGTGAGTGAATGAGTCACAAGGGGATCCACACTTCCCACACAAGCCTTCATAACCCTGAACATGCTTGAATCCCTCAGACCCCACCCATCAGGCTCCTAGCCTAACACTGAGAGCCTCCTGGAGTTTTTGCAAAGACACCTCTCAAGTCCACATGGAGATCTACAGGCCCTAGATCCCTGAGCAGCCCAGAATCAGCTGCCGTATTCCCAGTAGAGGCCAAACTCACAGTGTGGAGAAGCAGTCAGGCTACCCCACTCCTCCTTGCTAGGCAAGGCTTGGCTCAGTCTTCCACTACAGCCACTCCATCCTTGTCTGAATTCTGTGGATGGGCACAGCTCAGCATTCCCCCAGAAACAGCCCATATGGTAAAATGTGTAACCCCTACCCACACTGCTCTGAGCCAAACAAAGCTAGCTGACTTGGGCTGCCAGCACAGCAGCCCAGCCCTTGCTTGAATTCTATGGGTGGGCAACTGGAGGTAGAACTGGAGAATTATCCAACCAATTCCAACTCTTACCAGCATTCTTCCATGAACCGCCTGGATGGCAGATCATGTGACTCATGCCCCACTGTTCTAAGCCAGGCAAGGCTTGGCTTGGGCTTCCAGTGCAGTGACCCCACCCCTGCCTGAACATTGCAGTCGGTTGCAGCTTTGCAGCTCTGCAAAACTCCCAGAGGAAACAGACAATGCTTGGCACTTTTGTGTGCCCTCGACAGTGAAGTTCAGCATCATTTGGGTGGGAGGGAAGTGTAAGCACACCATAACCCGACAGCCACCAGTCTCCATTGTCCCAGGTGAGGGTTCCAGCCATCTCCAGGGAATGGCCCACAGCAAAGCCACTCTGCCCCAACCTGAACATCTCATCTGCAGCCCACAGCCCTTCTAAAGACCCAACCCCAACAGGCCTGTGATATTTCTTCAGACTCCCAGCACCTAAGCATTCTGCCTTCCCCTCCCTGAGAGTTTGGCTGGTGACCCAGGAACTCACCCACCACCCAACACAGCCAACACCTAAACTTTGGGCTAGCCTGACCATGGTCCAGCCCCTTCAGGACTCATATATGCTGTCCAGAAGGTTATCTAGGGGCCTGGAAACTGAACTACCTAACCCATTCCAACTCTGCTTGCACTTAACACCTTCCCTCAAGGCCTCAGGTCAGGCCAACCCAGCTGACACCACCATAACCAACATTCACTCACTCACAAATGCCCAAAGGTGAAGCCCCCATTTTACAAGAAGCAGCAGTACTGCTGCATCAGAGAACAGGTGAGCCTAAATGCTATCTGTTTCAGATAAAGTGATGAGAATGTGCACCAAAATTACTCCCACAGAGAGTAATTGCACCAAATGTGCACCAAAATTACTCCCACAAAACAGGCATTTCCCATGACTCTCAACCACATTGCAGCCAAGAGATAGACTACAGTGTTTTCCTGACTAGGAGTCATGAGCCCTGAAACAGGTATGTGATAGGGAAATAGATCATATTCCTGCCTATCTAAGACAGAGCAGGTGCAGTCCCATCAACCTTCCCCCCGGAGACTTCAAGGCACTTTACCAGGAGCTCTTCCCAACCACCCTCATCAGGACTGGTGTCTTTACTTGACATTGGGATATTTGTGCACAAGCCAGGAACCCCACCTCTGCCCAACTGTGTCCCCTCAACTCCATGGAACAGGAAGCTCAGGACACCAGGAAAACCACTGTTCAGTTCTTCCCTTTAAATAACAGAGAGCACCTCACAGTAAACAAAATCAGACTCATACCCATCTGCTTGTGCAGCAGCTGGCTGTTACCTGCAAACACCATCTACTGGCCTGTGGGTCAAACTTCACAGACCAATACAAAACCTGATAGAAATGCACAGGAATATAGAACCAGAGCCAAAAGACTCTACCCTGTCCAGATAAGAAAAAAACAGAATTCTGCCAACATGAATAATTCGGATGTTTTGACTCCACCAAATATTGCTCTAGCTCTACAGCAATGGTCTCTAGCTAAAATGGGGGCAGAGAGATGACAGATGGAGAATTCAAAGCATGAATTGCAGGGAGACTCAATGAGATCCAAGATAAGGTTGAAAATTAACACAAAGAAATCTGCAGTGCAATCCAGAAAATAAAAATGTAGACATCTTAAAGAGAAAGCAATCAGAGCTAATGAAACTGAAAAGCTCACTTAAAAATTTCAAAATATAATTGAAATCATTATCAACAGAATAAAACAAGTGGAAGAAAGAATTTCAGAGCATGAAGAATGGTCTTTTGAACTAAGGCAGTCAGACAAAAATAAAGAAAAATAATTTTAATAAATGAACAAAGTCTCTGAGAAATATGAGATTATGTGAAGTGACCAAACATAGAAATCACTGGCATTCTTGAGAGAGAAGAAGAAAAGGTAAACAGCCTAAAAACTGTATTTGAGGGAATAATTCAAGAAAATTTCCCTAATTTTGCTAGAAAGGTAGACAATCAGATATAAGAAATCCAGAGGCCACCTACCAGAGATTATACAAAATGAATATCACCAAGGCATATAGTCATCAGACTGTCTGAAGTCAATGCTAATGAAAAATTTTAAAGGCTGGTAGAGGGAAAGGTCAGATCACATACAAAGGAAGCCCCACCAGGCTAACAGTGGACTTCTCAGCAGAAACTCTACGAACCAGAATAGACAGGGGGCATATTTTCAGCATTATCAAAGAAAAGAAAGTCTAATCAAGAATTTCGTATGCCACCAAACCAAACTTAATAAGGGAAGGAGAAATAAAATCTTTTTTTGACAAGCATCCTTAAGAGAATTCATTATTGTTAGACCAGTCTCACAAAAGATCCATAAAGGAGTTCTAAACACGGAGATGAAAGAAGAATATCTGCTACCACAAAATGACATCGAAGTACATAACCCATAGACCCCTTAAAGCAACTTCACAATAGGAACTATGAAACAAACAGCTAACAATTTTACAATAAAATCAAAACCTCACATGTCAATATTAACCTTGAATGTAAATGGTCTTAATACCCCAGTTAAAAGGCAGAGTGGCAAGTTGGATTAAAGAACAAGACCCATCTGCCTGGTCTCCAAGAGACTCATCTCATACAGACATAAATATACTCAAGATAAAGGGCCAGAGAGAGATCACATAAACAAAAAACAAAAAAGAGCTGGAGTTGCTATTCTTATGTCAAATAAAACACACTTTAAACCCACAACACTAAAAAAGGACAAAAAACAGCAGTACAAGATAATTAAGGGTTCAATCCAACAGTACGTTTCAACTATCCGAAATATATATGGACCCACATTTGGAGCACTCAGATTCACAAAACAAGTACTCCTAGTACTTGTTTAGTACCTATGAAAAGACTTAGATAGACACACAATAATAGAGGGGAACTTCAAAACTCCACTGACAGTGTTGGACAGATCACCAAGGCAGAAAATTAATAAGGAAATTTGACACTTGATCAATTGAACCTAATAGATATCTACAGAACACTGCACCCATCAACCACAGAATATACATTCTTCTTATCTGCACAAGGGACATGCTCTAAGATAGACCACATTCTTGGGCATAAAACAAGTCTCAAAACATTTTTTAAAAAAATCAAAATCATACTAATCACACTTTTGGACCTCAGTGGAATAAAATTTAAAAATCAATACCGAGAAGATCTTTCAAAACCACACAATTACATGAAAATTAAACAACTTGCTCCTGAATGGCTTCTGGGTAAACAATAAAATTAAGGCTGAAATTTAAAAATATATTTGAAATAAATAATAACAGGGACACAGTATACCAAATCTCGGACACAGCTAAAGCAGTAGTAAGAAGAAAGTTTACAGTGCTAAGCATCTACATCAAGAAGTCATAAAGATCCCAAGCAAAGAATATCACATGTAGAGGAACCAGTAAAACAAGAATGAACTAAGCCTCAAATTGAGCAGAAGAAAATAAATACCAAAATCAGAGTGAAAATGAATGCAATTCAGACCCAAAATTTCATACATAGGATCAAAAAAGCCAAAAGCAAATTCTTTGAAAGAATCAATAAGATTGAAATACCACTAGCTAGACCAACAAAAAAGAGAAAATCCAAATAAACACAATCAGAAATGATAAGGGTGACATTACAACTGATCCCACTGAAATACAAAAGACCTCCAGAGACTATTATGAACAGCTCTATGAACACAAACTAGAAAATCTAAAGGAAGTGGATAAACTCCTGGAAACATACAACCTCCCTAGACTAAATCAGGAAGATATCAAAACCCTAAACAGACCAATTTTTTTTTTTTTTTTTTGAGATGAAGTCTCGCTCTGTCATCCAGGCTGGAGTGCAATGGCACCGTCTTGGCTCAGTGCAACCTCCACCTCCTCGGTTCAAGCAATTCTCCTGCCTCAGCCTCCCCAGTAACTGGGATTACAGGTGCATGCTACCACTTTGGATGTTTTGACTCCACCAAATATTGCTGTAGCTCTACAGCAATGGTCTCCAGCTAAAATGGGGGCACAGAGATGACAGATGAATACAGATGGTGTTTCACCATGTTGGCTAGGCTGGTCTTGAACTCCTGACCTCAAGTGGTCCACCTGCCTCAGCCTCCCAAAGTGTTGGGATTACAGGCATGAGCCACCATGCTTGGCCAAGTTCTGACATTGAACCAGTAATTAAAAACCTACCAACTGAAAAGACCCCGGGACCAGAGAGATTCACAGCCAAATTCAACCACATTCACAAAGAAGAACTAGAACCAATCCTGCTAACGCTATTCCAAAAAATCAAGGAGGCATGTTAAAGGAAAATAAATCTCAGGACCAACCCCAAAATCACTAAGCCAAAGGGAAAAGTCAAGCTTGGAGCCATGGCAGGCAAACCTGCCTCCCACTCTATTCCTAAATAAAATAGCAATTAAAAAAAAAAAAGGCTACATACCTCCCACACAATTTGCCCACAAGGAAATTCCTGTGGACAAAGAACAGACAGAACTCAAAGTCATCCCTCTGCTTGTGTGAGACAAATGCATATCTGATTCCTTCTTTTGCCCTATTGTTTCACTAACCCAGACTAAGACAAGAGTGACTGTGCCTGTAAATTGTGCATTCAGTGAAAGGCTAATCAGAAAAATGCAACCATTTGTCTCTTATCTATCCATGACCTGGACTCCCCCTCCCTGCTTTGAGTTGTCCTGCCTTTCTGAAGTAAAACAATGTACATCTTATACCTATTAATTGATGTCCCATGTCTCCCTAAAATGTATAAAACCAAGCTGTGCCCATGTTGTCAGGACCTCCTCAGGCCATGTCATGGGCACCTCCTTAACCTTGGCAGAATCAACTTCCTAAATCGATTGAAACCTGTCTCAGAAACTTTTTGATTTCCAGAAGGGACTCCTCCAAAACAAATTCTATGAAGTCAGCATTAGTCTGATACAAAAATCAGTTAAAGACAACAAAAATAGGAAACATCAGGCCAATATCCCTGATGATAATAGATACAAAAATCCTCAACAAAACACTTGAAAACTGAATCCAGCAGCACCTGAAAAAGCTAATCCACCGTGATCAAGTAAGCTTTGTTCCTAGGATACAAGATTGGCTCCACATGCAAAATCAATAAATGTAATCCACCACATAAACAATTTTTTAAAAAAATCTCAATTATCATCTAAATAAACACACAAATAGCTTTTGATAAAAATCCCTTATTCTTTCATGATAAGAGCCCTCAACAGACTAGGCATCAAAGGAATATACCTCAAAATAATAAGAACCATCTGTGACCAGCCCACAGTAAACATCATATAGAATAGTTGAAAGCTAGAAGCTTTCCCATTGAGAACTGGAATAAGACAAGGATACTCATTCTCACCACTCCTATTCAACATAGTACGCAAGTCCTAACCAGAGCATCCAAATAGAAAAAGAAGAAAATTTATCTCTCTTCACTGATGATATGATTCTATACTTAGAAAACCCTAAAGCTGCCACCAAAAGGCTATTAGAGCTGATAAATGACTTCAGTAAATTTTCAGAATACAAATTCAATGTACACAATTTGCTAGCATTTCTATACACCAATAACATTTAAGCTGAGAGTAACATCAAGAATGCAATTCCATTTAAAGTAGTTGGGAACAAAAAACAAGCTTGGAATACATCTAACCAAGGAGGTGAAAGATCTCTACAATGAGAATTACAAAGCACTCCTGAAAGAAATCATAGATGGTACAAACAAATGAAAAAATCCCATGCTCATGGATCAAAAGAGTCAATATCATTAAAATGGCCACAGGTCCCAAAGCAATCTACAAATTCAACTCTACTCCCATCAAACTACCAAGGTCACTTTTCCCAGAATTAGAAAAAAGACTATTCTAAAATTCATATAGAACCAAAATAGAGCCTGAATAGCAAAGGCAATTCTAAACAAAAAAGAACAAAGTTGAAGGCATTACACTACCCAACTTCAAACTACACTGTAAGGTTACAGGTACAAAAACAGACACAGACCAGTGGAATAGGATAGAGAACCCAGAAATAAACCTGCACCAACCAAATCCAGCAGTACATCAAAAAGCTAATCTACCATGATCAAGTAGGCTTTATCCCTGGAATGCAAAGTTGGTTTAAGAAACAGAAATCAATCAATGTATTCACCACATAAACAGAACTAAAAAAAACACCACTTGATCTTTGCAGAAATTATGGGTCCAACTTGCTGCAAGTCCATAGATATCCCCAGGACCTGTTGTTCAATCAAAGAATAGCAGATTTCAGCACCCTTCCATAGTTGTGACCAAAATCCTAGGGGAACTGCTTTCCCATGCTGGACTTTCCAGAGGTCCCAACTGGTTCCCTTAGGGCTTATGGTTACATCCAAAGACTTTGGTATCCCCAAAGAAACTATCAAAAGAGTAAACAGACAACCTGCGGAATGGGAGAAAAATATTCACAAACTATACATCTGACCAAGGTCTGATCTCCAGGATCTATAAGGAACTCATACCTCAAAGGGGGTAGCCTAAGGCTTGTGCCTGAGCCCCTAGTATTTTAGCCTTCTCTAATGCCTCATCTTGCTCCTTATGCAGTACCAACTGGTTCCCTTTTTCACTAGTCTGTACAGGGGACACAAAGAGCTAAATATGGACAAAAAGCCTACAAATATCCCAAAAGACCTAAGAAACTTTGTAACTGATTTTTTATGTGTGGGAAATTGTTGTATTTTATTAATGGCTACATCTGGGATAAGGCACGTCTTACCAACCAAGTGACCCTGAGGAACTTTATGAGAAATCCTGGGCCTTGTATCTTTTGGGAATTAATGGCTCATCCTCTGGATTGGAGAAGGGTGTACAATGAGTCAAGGTGTTGCTGTAGCAATGACAAGTCTTCAGAGGTTAGCACAAATCATCAATGTAATGAAACCATTTAATGGTAGGTGGCAGTGGGCATAAAGTTAAATATCTAGAAGTAATTCCATGACACATAGTGGGGCTATGTAGAAAACCCTGGGACAACACAAGGAATGTCCATTATTGACCATTCCAAGTAAAAGGGAATTGATCCCATGTGTCAGGGTATAAAGCAATAATGAAGAAAGCATTGGCCAAGTCTAATATAGCATGGCAAGTGCCTAGAGTTTGTATTAGTTGTTCTATCACTTGAGCTATATTAGGAATACCAGCATGTATCTCAGGAATCACCTTATTTAATTTCTGGAAGCCTACTCTCATGTGCCAGGTGCCATCAAATTTCCTTACCTGTCACATAAGACTGAAAGAACTCAGCTGGCCAGATAATATTAACTTCAACAAGCTTCTGTATGGTGGCTGTAATCTCTTCCAACCCACCAGGAAGATGGTACTGTATCATACTGATAATGCACCCTAGGGGAGGGATGTATATAGGTTCCCATTTTGATTCCCCTCTCAAAATAGCTTTTACTGCCCAAACTTGTTTGGAATTCCCCAAAGATATTTGTAAAGTTGAAACCAAAGTCTAATCTTTCTAGTCACTTGCTTTTTATTGATTTTTTTAACCCACACAGCTGAAAGCCATATTGCTAAATGCTATAACTTGGTCTTCACTAGCTTCCTTATAGATAACTCCTCTGATGTATATGTCACCATGGTAACAATTGTTTGCTTTTTCAGGAACTTGGGGGCAGCTCTTGTCCAGCTTGAACTGGTTGAGACCACCAACCCTTCAACTGAGTCTGTTCAAATGCCCAAGTGACCTTTTAATGTCTTAGGGCCAAAAACTTCTCCCTCAGATCCTGCTAATACTGCCATTTTCTGAATATGTGTCCTGTGAAGATCTATGAATTCTGAATATGTTTGTGCAGATCACCAATTACCTCATTTACCTCCATTGCGGATCACCTTTTCCCACACCTTAGACAATTCTGCTTTTTTATCCCATAAATATTCCAAGCCCTATCTACAGAAAGGCATTTGAGAGCTATTATCTCATCTCCGGACTGGGTGGCCCTGTGAATAAATCTTTTCTGTATTGCAAAACTCACTAATCAGTGATTGGCTTTCCATGCAACTGGCAGAATGGGCCTAGTTTTGTATCAAAGTGCATCCTAAAAGGATGTCCATACCAAAGATATTTTCTGGAATAGGTAAGACTAAAACAGTATACTAACCAGGGGGACTCCACTCAACACCAAGGAGGAGAGGAGTTTGTTTTACTCAGATTGTTCACCCCTGTAATAATCTATAGCTGCCCAATTCCCAGGGTATATCTCTGGATTTCCATGAATTAAGATATACTCTACATCTGTGTCTACTAAAGTTAAGATCCTTTTTTTTTTTTTGAAGTCCACTAGATTTTGAGCTTCACTTGGCACCTCTAGTTGCCCTCTGTTGCTCACAAATGGAAGCAACCTTAACCCCACCCCTAGTCTCTAGGCTGGGGAGGCTTCCACCTCTGGAACATAGTAATTGAAGTAATTTTACATAAAGTTTCTTCTTCTTTTGGTGGGGCGCTAAGAAGGAGTCTAAACTAATGATCAGGAGAAGGTCTTTCCAAAGGCCCACTAATATAGCATTGGGTTCCTGGTCTATGTTTTTCTTTGTCTACCACAGGTGAGATCAGATAATACCACATTTCTTTCCTGGTAATCCTATCTGGGGCTTTTAAACCTCCTTTTTTCAGGCTGGCAGATTTGGCTTCTCCATTTTTTCCTTTTTCTTTAGTAACCAGTTGCACCATATCTCTTCACTTTTCAGTTTCTCCAGTATCAGCTGTAGCTTCCTCCATATTATATACATCTTGTCTCACAAGGGAGCTCAAGAAGGATGTGAAAGAACCATGCCAATCACAAAGGGCACCTTGCAATGACTGATTTTTATGCCCATGGCAAACACAACTTTATCTGGTCCTAAAGTTGTTGGGCATAAATGATCTGATGCATGCCAAACTCCCATAAATTGCCTTTTGCTTTCTCTAGATATTTTCATGCTGAAATCTGGCCCGGGAAGTCATTTAGCCAAGCCTCTCTCATAGCCAAGATAATCCAGTCCGTAAGACTATGATTGCCTTCAAGAATTCTAGCATTATGCAAATGCTTCCTCAAAGGAGGATGAGAGGTTATATTACTAATTTTTTCAGCTTCACTCGCTGCTAGGGAAATGCCATCCACACCAGTATCCCATACTGCACCATCCATGTGGCTAAGCTTTCTCTCAGCAACTATGAAAATATTTTTCCTATGCACAATAATTCTGCCAAGATGTACTCTCAAACAGTCAAGTTTTCTGAAAAGGCTATCTGATATTGCCCAGCTGCATGTGTTAGGCATTTGCTTTCTGTTGTATAAGCGGTCTTGCTCTCAAAAAGGGAGGTTGATTATCCTCTCCCTCCTGAGAGAACCTGTGTGTCTTCATCTGATTCACCAATTGGTCCCCACAAATTTCAGGTCTTAAAATTCCAGTCCAGTTTAGCAAGGACCACTCACACATTTGGCCAGTGCAGCTTCCTTCCTCCCTGGCAAACACAGCAGCAGGCTAGGGTTTCCAATTGTGACATTGAGTTTTGAGCTTATCCATCAGATTAGATGCTAACATGGATGTGAAGTTTCTCATTTTTTTTTTCTAATTGTAATACTTCCTCTAGCTTTTGTACCTTCACCTCAGCTGCTAACTACACTTCTGTGGCCACTTGCAAATCTGTAACAGTGGCCAACCCACTGTTGACACCACCCAGCAACCTTCATTACCCCAGTGGTCAGACAGCTTTCTACTAGCAAGCATTCTAGACCCGTTGGCCCTTTTGAGGTGTTCCCCTACTCACACAGTGGTCTACAGGCATCTAGTAAACAGAAAACATCATTCCATATAGAAGAGGGCCACTCTGGAATTTCTCCTACTGATGTGTCCTTACTCTTGCCCAAACTTTGGTTCCTAGACTCCTCCTGCATGGATTTCCAATTATTTTGTGAAAGGATCATATACACAAAATGACCCCCCAAATGGGGAAGGAGCCATAAAACCAAAGAACAAGGGAGACAAATCCAGTTTGTTGGCAGAAGATGATTTATCGGGAAACTTATGGACAGACATGTGGTCTTGAGTGGCAGCAAGACAGACAGATCACCACACAGTTATCCCCAGGGCTTATAGACAATAGGGAAAGACTGCATGTGCTCTATACAGACAATTAAAGGTGACCCTCCAGAACAGACAAGAATGCTATGTGTGTCATGGCCTATCATTTGTGTGATGACATTAAAATTGCTTTGATCTGACCGGGCGCAGTGGCTCATGCCTGTAATCCTAGCACTTTGAGAGGTCAAGGCAGGTGGATCATGAGGTCAGGAGATTGAGATCATCCTGGCTAACACAGTGAACCCCATCTCTACTAAAAATAGAAAAAATTAGCCTGGCATGGTGGGATGCACCTGTAGTCCCAGCTACTCAGGAGGCTGAGGCAGGAGAATCGCTTGAACTTGGGAGGTGTAGGTTGCAGTAAGCTGAGATCATGCCACTGCACTCCAGCCTGGGCAACAGAGTGAGATTCCATCTAAAAAAAAAAAAAGATTGCTTTGATCTAAGGGCAGGATGCATGGTGAGTACATGTTCTTACATGAGAGATGGTAAATAAAGGAAAAATCAAGAGGCATACCCAGGATTGGGGTTAACCAGCAGTCAACATGGCAGATTAGCATCCAAGATGAAGTCACTTTTATCTCCACAAGTTAGGAGACATCTCTGTCTGTCTGCATGTCAAGAGTTTGGTGATCCTTGGATGAAACTTATCTTACAATACAGAATTCTTTTGCCTGTGTCCTGGGTTACCTTGCCTCCCCAAAAGGCAAAGAAGGTTCTGATTCTACTTATTTACTGGGAGGTATGTTCAGAGTTGAGGGCAGCATCTTCCTTGGGCATCTTTCTATGCAGACTTGTTGAAGAGGCCTCAGTTTTTACAGCAGTATTGCCATACCAAAATTTCTCCAGTGCTTCAGTATACAGCTTGTTTCCGCTAAGCAAATACAGATGTGAATACTAGTTTTGCCCGCTTGCAATATTGAAAGGTATCAATGAGATCAAAGGAAAGAACTGAGCACAGTAGTAAATCAATTCAAACATCTTATAGAACTTAAATCAAGTCAGCAAAACAACCAGTAATGCTGGAAGGAAAGAAAAGAATAGATGAAAATCAGAGCCCAGAGGCACAAAGAAACCAGGGATAGCAGTGGTTGTGCCCAGTGGGAATTCAACTTCAACAAGAAAGTGAGTAGCTTTCTTCTTTCCTCCATTTGAATAAAACATAAGGTTTTCACACTCTCATTACAGTACCTGGGCTTCTTTTGCCCAAACAATTGTAGAATCTGTGAAAGAGAAGAAGCCTGGGTGCCATGAGGGTGGAATGAGAATTTTACAGGTGGGCGTTTGTATCATTACCCATAGTTTCCTAATTGCCACCAGCCTGATCCTCCATTGTGTACCCAACACTGGACTTCCTGCCAGATTTTGTTAGGCTTTATACAGTGTTCACATCTTATTATCCCAGTCAACATAATGGGGCATATTACAAGACTTCTCCATGTTACATTTTCCCTGTAAACCAAGGAGGGTAATACCCATCTCACAGGGTTGTTGTGAGGAATAAATAACAGACACACAGAAATCACCCAGCCCAGTCTGGCACATAGGAAATGCCAATATATTGCTAGTGATCATTATTATCCTTACTAATGCTTTTTTCTCTGCATGCTTCTTTACTTCCTCATTACTCTAGGGATACATCACGACTTTGATCTATACAGCATTCATTCTCTTTCCTTTTTGTGTCTATATTTGGTCACCATAGTACTTACTAATTTCCTCTCCTTCGGATTTTCTGTTTCATGGGAGATTTGGGGGATGGGGCACAATGGTTTCAGCTTCTTCTCTTCCAGCCATCTTGACTCTAGATATGCCATCATTGTTTCTCAGCATAAAAACAATCATTTAATTAATGAGATGAAAATAAGTCACTTATTAAAGTAAGAGACTTTTCTTTGGAGTTAGAGTACCCTGGGTCCATATTTTGGCTCCACCACTTACACTCCATATATCCTTTGACAAATTATTTAGTGTTCCTAGGCCTCTGTTTTCCCAGGGGTAAAATTTAGATAATTTAGTGAGAACTGAAGGAAAGAAAATATTAAAAGTGCTTACAACAGAATTGAATACTCAGTGAATTCACAGCTGTAATCATCATTTTTTTATATCATTTTACTCATGTGGCTCTGAATGGTTTGCTTTGCTGGAACATTGACTTCTGATAGTGACTTCTTACTGATAGTGGTCAGTAATTTTAGTAAAATAGAAACCTGATTTGTGCCCCTTCAAAATTCCTATGTTAGAATCCCAACCCCTAATACCTCAGAATATAACCATATTTGCAGATAAGTTAAAAGGAGGCCCATATGGCAGGGCCCTAATCAATACAACTGCTCTTCTTAGAAGAAGAGGAAGAGGGCCAGGTGCAGTGGCTCACACCTGTACTCCCAGCACTTTGGGAGGCTGAGGCAGGTGGATCACCTGAGGTCAGGAATTTGAGAGCAGCCTGGCCAACATGGTGAAACCCCATCTCTACTAAAAATTAAAAAAATTAGTTAGGTGTGGTGGTGCATGCCTGTAGTTCCAGTGACTCGGGAGGCTGAGGCAAGAGAATCCCTTGAACTCAGGAGGCGGAAGTCACAGTGGGCCAAAATTGCACCATTGCACTCCAGCCTTGATGACAAGAGTGAGACTCCATCTCAAAAAAAAAAAAAAAAACCAGAAGAAGAAGAAAGAAGAAGAAAAAGGAAGAAGAAGGAGAAGGAGAAAGAGAAAAAGAGACACCAGGTATGCACATGCATAAAGGAAAGAACATATGAGGACACAGAAAGAAGGCAGCTATCCACAGACCAAAGAGAGAGGCTCAGAAGAAATCAAATCTGTTGATATCTTGCTGTTAGACTTCCAGCCACCAGAACTGTGAGAAAATAAATTTTTGTTGTTTAAGTCACCCAGTCTGTGGTATTCTGTTATGCAGCCCAAGCAAACTAAGACATTTCTAACAATTTACAACAGCATCTCACGATTCCTTAGATTTAATCTTTAGAATGAATCCATCAAAATCATTTCCTGAAAGAGAATCCTTGCAGGCTGGGCAGAAATCTACATTTTAAGATGTTTCGTGGATGATCATTCTGAAATTCAAGGATAAGAACCTCTAGTTAATTGTGCAGAATAAATTCTACAGGCTTTGCTTGTTTGGTTTGGCTCTTCATTCAATCAACCTATCTTCTCTCATTAATACGCTTCATGTTTTGCAGATTCCAGCTTTTCAATATTCTGTAGGTGCACAGTTATACCACACCATTTTGCTATAATTGTATACTTATTATTCTCTCATTCAGAAATTGCTTTTTTTCATTCACTGCTTCATTGTCTCAAGAATCTTCCCCTAAGAATAGGTAAAAGTTAATTTCTACAGTGATGACTCCCCTGTCCCATGGCACCTACCCAGGAATCATTGAACAGTTTCTCTTTAATTCTTCCATAGGATACTGTCCATTTTCTTTATAGTTATGACATTACAGTGTAATTATTTATGTACCTATCACTTATTAACTGGAATATGAAACTTTATAACATTGAGGTCATGTTTTACCTATAAACATATAAATAGATTTATAAGTATATAAATAAATACCATTGCTTTATTTACAGCAATAGCAGCAGAAAGTTCAAAATGCTATTTGAAAAAAATCAACAAATTTGGTGAAATAAACTATCACATAAAGATAATATTCCCTTCCTCTCTACCTCTTATTTCCCTATTTCGAAAATCTTAACATCACCATCACTGGTATGATTTGAACTGAAGCAGAACTTCAGTTACCAAAAGTCAGTGTTTATACTTACCATTCCACTTGCTTTAATTAGACAAAAGCAAGACTCTTGTGTTCATTAGTGTTCACTAACTTTTAGTCAAAAGTCAGTCCTCAGCAAGAAAAAGCCATTCTCTTTGCACAAAACATAATAAAGCAGTTCACTTTTAAGTATCCAATATCCCTTTTCTGAAAAGAATGGCATACCATTGATCAGGTATAATTTTAGGTCCACTTTAGGTTGTGTGGAAATTATATCCACCTAAAAGTCCACTGTTGACTTCTCAGGAAGCTCAGAGATCAGGATCTTTCACAGAGTAGTCTTTTAAGAACATTCAGTTGTCAAAAGATGGATGTATCTTTGCCAAATAATTGTATCTGTGACTTTGCTGAAACTATCTAGCTGTCTAAACTCAAAGGACTTGAGGAAAGTCCTTCCACTGCTCTTCTGCTGTGGTGTGACAGGGCCCACTGAGAAGAAAGTGGTGTAAGGATCCACATGGCACTACTGTGACTTTGTGAAAGGGGAGACATTCTCCTTCTGAACTTATCTCTACAAAGTCACGGTGCTTCCTCTTAGGGATCACCTGTTCTGTCCTGATGGGTTTTGGTATGCTCCTGGATCAAGTGGGTGGCCTGGGGAGATTCCAAATCTTTCAGATGGTTTTCCTTACAATCTCCATCATTATACATTATCTTCATCTTCTATTGGAGAATTTCATTGCATTCATCCCTGGTCATCACTGCTGGGTCCACATCCTGGACAATGACACTGTCTCTGACAATGACACTAGGACTCTCAGCCAGGTTGCCCTCCTGAGAATCTCCATCCCACTGGACTCAAACCTGAGGCCACAGAAGTGTCGTTGCTTCATCCATCTCCAGTGGCATCTCCTTCACTTGAATGTGACCTTCTCAAACATGAGTGAGCCAAACACAGAGCCTGTGTGGGTGGCTGGGTGTACCACCAAAGCTCCTTCCTCTCCACCATTGTGACCGATGTAAAGGGACATGTTTAGATCTTCTGTTTATATGATTAAGATGTTTGGAGTTAGACTTGCTTTATACCATTAGTCCTCAGATGGTTACTGTAGTCAGCTTACTTCATTCCTTCAGCAGGTAGCAGCAACTGCTCACCAACTCTACAATACAGTCAAGTGCATTAGTATTGAGTGAATGAACTGAACAAACTAAACATGAAACTGCTATTATATCATCTAATTTAGTGAGAAAGACCTACAGTGTTTAAAGTAATTGAAATACTGTTTGGCAAATATTATGCTAGGTTAGTGTTCTCAATACTCATTGCAAAACTGATACCCACAGCAAGTAACCTCTGAGTACAGAATCCAGGGATCAGTATTTTTGAAGCACTTCAAGTGATTCAATGTGTGGCCAAAAAAAGATAGTTATTGTAGTAGTTGAATTATAAACTGCTAAGTGAAGTCAATGGCAAGGCCCTCATGTGGCCTACATGATGAAAAAAAGCCTTCCTGTAAAATTATGGGTTTCTAATATATTTTTTAAATTTAGGTAACAGAAGTTTTTTTAAAAAAATTATGTCCTTATATGTTTTTAAATATAATATCCAAAGAATGTGTATAACAACACAATAAAAGGTGGTCTGAGGGGAAAATGAATAAAGACATGTAGACACGTGAATACAGACTGTTGGAAGGCTGGGAATTGAGAGAGAGAGGCAGCTGCATTTGAAAGCCTGAAATAAGTTTAGTTTTAGAATTTGGGCTACTAGAGCATAGTGTCTA
Source organism: Nomascus leucogenys (assembly GCF_006542625.1). Taxonomy (NCBI): domain Eukaryota; kingdom Metazoa; phylum Chordata; class Mammalia; order Primates; family Hylobatidae; genus Nomascus; species Nomascus leucogenys. Next base: position 82,911,623 of record NC_044384.1, on the reverse strand, counting down.
TAGATGAATCTAGAGAGGGAGGCAGGACCTGCATAGCAGAGGATTATGTACATATGTTGGAGTTTGGAGTCAGTTTCCATTAAAGAGCTGAAACTCTTCTCAAGCTCTGCTATGCTGATTTCCTTCTCTTCCAGTAGTACCTGGTATTTGAATCTCAGTGACTAAAATTAATCAGGTGGTAGTGGTGCACTCCTGTAATCCCAGCTACTTGGGAGGCTGAGGCAGGAGAATTGCTTGAGCCTGGGAGGTGGAAGTTGCAGTGAGCTGAGATCGCACCACTGCACTCCAGTCTGGGTGACAGATTGAGACCCAGTCTCAAAAAAAAAAAAAAAAAATTAATGATTCAATCCCTACTTAGGGCTGGGTCACTGCTGGGAGGTCTAATATATGGCCATCTTTCAGACAGGTGAGTGTCATCTCACTTTCTTTGGGGCTATTTTTCAGGTGATATTTCACCTGAATATTTATATATTTCATTATTTTATAAATATTTACTGAGCTCTAACTGTATACTTTGCATTGTGCTATGTGCTGATCTCTTTCTGACTCCAGGAAGCTACAGCTGATTAAGAATACTTGGTATTTGAATTAGAAATCATGGTTGGATATGATCTGTTTGTTGTACTGCATAAATGAGGACAGAAAAAGACATCTAAATCAGATTCAAAGAAGTTTCAGGAAGGAATTTTTAGAGTAGTTCACAGGATTTTAGGTTTACATGTAGAAGTTAGCTCAATACAGGGAGGGGAAAGGGGTTTGAGGCATAAGGTGCCTTCCTGTTTGAAAGCACAAATTTGTGAAACAGTGTTATTGGCCTTGCCAATGTTCTGAGCCACCTAGGCCCTATGAGATAAGTTATTACAGACACTTTTAGACTGGCCATATTTTCCTACCTCCAGTGTAAGTGCTTATGTGCAGTGGGTAGTCATCATTATAAAATCTGAGGGTTGTGCAAGCACTGTGGCACTCACAGGATTGGAAGACATTACACCTCTAACCTGGGTGCTGATCCTGTGGAATGGCTTTAATAGGTAATTTTTGTAACCACATAAGGTAAATAAAGTAAGAACCCAGGATGACTTGGCTTAAGGATGAGATGTTTAGGGCTTTCTGTGTCCTGGCAGAGCTCCTTCTGGAGGAGGCAATCAACCATGGCTGTCACCCAGGCATGTCACCCACAAGGACACTGAGGGGAGTTTAGAAGCTCAATGCCATCTAATAGTCTCAGTTAAAACTTGTGACCTTTGAGTCTATCCCACTTACATATTACCTGTATAGATTTCGGGATCAGAGAGTTCGTTTTCCCCTTGTGTTCAGACTTAGCCTCTGTGCCATTAGTTCAAATAGCAGAATTAATTAATTAATTAAACATTTGAATGTAAAAAGTGAATAAATAAGTTTTCTCAGGTCATAGGTCCAAGTTAATATCCATTAACAGTAGAATGATAGGCAGAGGGGGCCAAGATGGCCTATTAGAAGCAGCTGCAGTTGGTGGCTCCCACCAACAAGAGCAAAAACAGTGAGTGGATACTGTGCCTTCAACTGAGGTATCCAGCTTCTCTCATTGGGACTGACTAGGTGGTTGGCATGACCCCCTGAGAGCAAGAAAAAGCAAGATGGAATGAAGGCCCACCAGGAGCTGCATGGAGTAAGGGGAGCCCCCACTCCCAGCCAAGGGAAGCAGTGAGTGATTGTGTTACCCTGCCTGAGAAACCACACTCTTTCCATGGATCTGTGCAACCCATGGATCAGGAGATCCCCTCATGAGCCCACGCCACCAGGGCCTTGGGACCCAAGCACAGAGCTGTGCAAGCTTTCAGTGGCTGCTCAGTTTGCAACCAGCGGCACCAGGGCAGGGACTGCCTAAGAAGACAGCCATCACTGTGGCTCCAGTCCGCTGTTCTCCCCTGCTGGTGCCAGGAAGACTGGGCAGTTTGGACCAGCAGGAATTCTCCACAGCACAGAACAGCAGCTGTGGCAGATCGTGGCCAGATCCTCTGGTCCCAAATGATTCCATCCCTCTGATGTGCTACATTATCACGTGTGAAATGTCCAGAAAAGTATTATTTCATTATAGTATATGCTCAAAGTCCAGAATCTTAACATTTAAATGAGGTTCAAGTGTAAGTGAGACTACTTACATGGAGTTCTCTGGCTTTTATCTTTGTATTTGTTAATCTGTGAAACTGAAGAGACAAGACACTTGTCTCCAAAACACCCAACACACAATAATAATACAAGCATCCAATTACTACTGTAGACATTCCTGTTCAAAACGGAGGAGATGTGAGACACGAGGAGTTCAGAGCAATTATGAAGTGCACTTAGGCAAATATTAGAAATTCCTTGAATAGGTCTGGAGGCATGAAAAATGAAAGCAATTTGGCTCTCAGCCACAACCTCTTGCCACTTGGATCCCAACATTTTTTTGAAAGACAGAACATGCCTCTAAGTGAATAGTATTCTCAGCCACCTTCCCACCTGGAGCATTTTGAGGACTACACAGCCTTTTTATTTTTGTACTGTCTTTGCCCCTTGCAGTCAAATTGGCAGCAATTTTCTGATAAAGATTTCTCAAAAAGGTTGTGGATATTCTGTGAATCTCTTTGTGGTTTATCTTATTAGACAAAATCTACCCCAACAAATATCTTTGAGATAAACTTTTCACCTTGGCTTCTACTGAGATAGTGAAGAAACAATGCACCTAAGTATCCTAGAGGCTCTGTTGTTTGATTGAGGGGCGCATCCTTAATCTTTTTAAAGGCTCTTTGTTTCTCAGTAATACACTGAACCTTCGACCTTTCTGGGACCTTAGGAAATATTGTACCGGGCAGACCTGGCAAGATGGCCAAATAGGAACAGCTCCAGTCTGCAGCTCCCGGTGAGATCAACATAGAAGGCAAGTGATTTCTGCATTTCCAACTGAGATACCTGGCTCATCTCACTGGGACAGGTTAGACAGTGGGTGCAGCCCATGGAGGGTGAGCTGAAGCAAGGTGGGGCGTTGCCTCACCCCAGAAGTGCAATGGGTCAAGAAACTCCCTCCTCTAGCCAAGGGAGGCCTTGAGGGACTGTGCCATGAGGAACAGCCCCAGCCCAGTTACTATGCGTTTCCCATGGTCTTCCCAGCCCACAGACCAGGAGAATCCCCAGGGTGCCTACAATACCAGAGCCCTGGGTTTCAAGCGCAAAACTGGGTGGCCATTTGGGCAGACACCAAACTAGCTGCAGGAATTTCTTTTCATACCCCCGTGGTGCCTAGAATGCCAGCGAGACAGAACCATTCACTCCCCTGGAAAGGGGGCTGAAGCCAGGGAGCCAAGTGGTCTAGCTCAGTGGATCCCACCCCCACAGAGCCCAGCAAGCTAAGATCCACTGGCTTGAAATTCTCCCTGCCAGCACAGCAGTCTGAAGTCGACCTGGGAACTAAGCTTGAGCTTAGTGCGGGGAGGGGCATCTGCCATTACTGAGGCTTAAGTAGTTGGTTTTCCCCTTACAGTGTAAAAAAGCCACAGTGAAGTTCCAACTGGGCAGAGCCCTCCACAGCTCAGCAAAGCGACTATAGCCAGACTGCCTCTCTAGATTCCTCCTCTCTGGGCAGGGCATCTCTGAAAAAAAGGCAGCAGCCCCAGTCAGGGGCTTATAGATAAAATTCCCATCTCCCTGGGACAGAGCACCTGGGGGAAAGAGTGGCTGTGGGCACAGCTTCAGCAGACTTAAATGCCCCTGCCTGCAAGCTCTGAAGAGACCAGCAGATCTCCCAGCACAGTGCACTAGCTCTGCTAAGGGTCAGACTGCCTCCTCAAGTGGGTCCCTGACACCCATGTCTCCTGAATGGGAGATGCCTCCCAGCAGGGGCTACAGACATCTCATACAGGAGAGCTCCACCTGGCATCTGGTATGTGCTCCTCTGGGACAAAGCTTCCAGAGGAAGGAACAGGCAGCAATCTTTGCTGTTCTGCAGCCTCCACTGGTGATACCCAGGCAAACACTGTCTGGAGTGGACCTCCAGCAAACTTCAGCAGACCTGCAGCAGAGGGGTCTGACTGTTAGAAGGAGAACTAACAAACAGAAAAAGATAGCATCAACATTAACAAAAAGGATGTCCACTCAGGAACCAACACCAAAGATCAAAGGTAGATATACCTATGAAGATGGGGAGAAACCAGCATGAAAAGGCTGAAAATTCCAAAAACCAGAATGCCTCTTCTCCTCCAAAGATCACAAATCCTCACCAGCAAGGAAACAAAACTGGATGGAGAATGAGTTTGATGAATTGACAGAAGTAGACTTCAGAATGTGGGTAATAATAAACTCCTCCAAGTTAAAGAGCATGTTCTAACCCAATGCAAGGAAGCTACGGACTTTGAAAAAGGTTACTGGAACTGCTAACTAGAATAACCAGTTTAGAGAAGAACATAAATGAGCTGATGGAGTGAAAAACACAGCACGAGAACTTCATGAAGCATACACAAGTATCAATAGCCAAATCAATCAAACGGAAGAAGGGATATCAGAGATTGAAGATCAACTTAATGAAATAAAGCATGAAGACAAGATTAGAGAAAAAATAATGAAAAGGAACCAACAAAGCCTCCAAGAAATATGGGACTATGTGAAAAGACCAAATATGCATTTGATTGCTATACCTGAAAGAGACAAGGAGAATGGAACCAAGTTGGAAAACACTCTTCAGGATATTATCCAGGAGAACTTTCCCAGCCTAGCAAGACAGGCCAACATTCAGCTTCAGGAAATACAGAGAACACCACAAAGATACTCCTGGAGAAGAGCAACTCCAAGATACATAATTGTCAGATTCACCAAGGTTGAAATGAAAGAAAAAATGTTAATGGCAGCCAGAGAGAAAGGTCGGGTTACCCATAAAGGGAAGCCCATCAGACTAACAGCAGATCTCTCTGCAGAAACCCTACAAGACAGAAGACAGTGGGGACCAATATCCAACATTCTTAAGCAAAGAATTTTCAACCCAGAATTGCATATCCAGCCAAACTAAGTTTCATAAGTGAAGGAGAAATAAAATCCTTTACAGACAAGCAAATGAGAGATTTTGTCAACACCAGGCCTATCTTAAATGAGCTCCTGAAGGAAGCACTAAACATGGAAAGGAACAACTGGTACCAGCCACTGCAAAAAGATGCCAAATTGTAAAGACCATCGATCTATGAAGAAACTGCATCAACTAATGGACAAAATAACCAGCTAACATCATAATGACAGAATCAAATTCATACATAATAATATTAATCTTAAAAGTAAATGGGCTAAATGCCCCAATTAAAAGACACAGACTAGTAAATTAGATAAAGAGTCAAGACCCATCAGTGTCCTGTATTCAGGAGACCCATCTCACGTGCTGAGACACACATAGGCTCAAAATAAAGGGATGGAGGAATACTTACCAAGCAAGTGGAAAGAAAGAAAAAAAAAGCAGGGGTTGCAATCCCAGTCTCTGATAAAACAAACTTTAAACGAACAAAGATCAAAAGAGACAAAGAAGGGCATTACATAATGGTAAAGGGATCAATGCAACAAGAGGAGCTAACTATTCTAAATATATACATGCATCCAATACAGGAGCACCCAGATTCATAAAGCAAGTTCTTAGAGACCTACAAAGAGACTCAGACTCCCAAACAATAATAGTGGGAGATTTGAACACCCCACTGTCAATATTAGATGGATCAATGAGACAGGAAATTAACAAGAATATTCAGAAGTTGAACTCAGCTATGGACTAACAGACCTGATAGACATCTACAGAACTCTTCAGCCAAAATCAACAGAATATACATTCTTCTCAGCACCACATCACACTTATTCTAAAACTGACCACATAATTGGAAGTAAAATACTCCTCAGCAAATACAAAAGAAAGACATCACAACAAACAGTCTCTCAGACCACAGTGCAATAAAATTAGAACTCAAAATTAAGAAACTCACTCAAAACCACCCAACTACATGGAAACTGAAAAAAAAAACTGCTCCTGAATGACTACTGGGTAAATAATGAAATTAAGGCAGAAACAAATAAGTTCCCTGAAACCAATGAGAACAAAGGCACAATGTACCAGAATCCCTGGGACACAACTAAAGCACTCTTTAGAGGGAAATTTATAGCACTAAATGCCCACAAGAGAAAGCAGGAAAAATCTAAAATCGACACCCTAATATCACAATTGATAAAGCTAGAGAAGCAAGAGCCAGCAAATTCAAAAGCTAGCAGAAGGCAAGAAATAACCAAGATCAGAGCAGAACTGAAGGAGACAGAGACATGAAAAACCCTTCAAAAAAATTGATAAATCCAGGAGCCGGTTTTTAGAAAAGATTACCGAAATAGATCACTAGCAAGACTAATAAAAAAGAAAGGAGAGAAGAATCAAATAGACGCAATAAATAAAAGATAAAGGGAATATCACCAGTGATCCCACAGAAATACAAACTACTATCAGAGAATACTATAAACACCTCTACACAAATAAACTAGAAAATCTAGAAGAAATGGATAAATTCCTGAACAAATGCACCCTACCAAGTCTAAACCAGGAAGAAGTCCAATCCCTGAATAGACCAATAACAAGTTCTGAAATTAAGGCAGTAATTAATAGCCTACCAACCAAAAAATGTCCAGGACCAGATGGATTCACAGCTGAATTCTACCAGAGGTACAAAAAGGAGCTGCTGTCATTCCTTCTGAAATTATATCAAACAATAGAAACAGAGGGAATCCTCCCTAATTCATTTTATGAGGACAGCATCATCCTGATACAAAGACCTGGCAGAGACACGACAACAGCAACAACAAAATTTCAGGCCAATATCCCTGATGAACATCTAGGTGAAAATCCTCAATAAAATACTGGCCAACTGAATCCAGAAGCATATCAAAAAGCTTATCCACCACGATCAAGTTGGCTTCATCTCTGAGATGCAAGGCTGATTCAACATGTGCAAATCAATAAACGTAATCCATCACATAAACAGAACAAATGACAAAAACCACATGATTATATCAATAAATGCAGAAAAGGCCTGCAATAAAATTCAACACCATTTCATGCTAAAAAAAAAAAAACTCCCAATAAACTAGGTATTGATGGAACATATCTCAAAATAATAAGAGCTATTTCTGACAAACCCACAGCCAATATCATACTGAATGGGCAAAAACTGGAAGCATTCCTTTGAAAACTGGCACAAGACAAGGATGCCTCTCTCATCACTCCTATTCAAAATAGTATTGGAAATTCTGGCCAGGGCAATCAGACAAGAGAGGGAAGGGAAGGGAAGAAGCGAAGGGAAGGGAAGGGAAGGGAAGGGAAGGGAAGGGAAGGGAAGGGAAGGGAAGGAAAGGGAAAGGGGGAAGGGAAGGGAAGGGGAGGAAGGAGAGAGAGAGAGAGAGAGAGAGAGAGACAGAAACAAAGAAAGAAAGAGAAAGAAAGAAAGAAAGAAAAGAAAAGAAAGGGAGAAGGGAGGGAGGGAATCAGATTGTCTCTGTTTGCAGATGTCATAATTGTATATTTAGAAAACACCATCGTCTCAGCCCAAAATCTCCTTAAGCTAATAAGCAACTTCAGCAAAGTCTCAGGATACAAAATCAATGTGCAAAAATCACAAGCATTCCTAAACACTAATAATAGACAAACAGAGAGCCAAATCATGTATGAAGTACCATTCACAATTGCTAAAAAATAATTAAATACCTAGCAATACAACTTATAAGGGATGTGAAGGATCTCTTCAAGGAGAACTGCAAACCACTGCTCAAGAAAATAAGAGAGGACACAAATAGAAAAACATTCCATGCTCATGGATAGGAGGAATCAATATCATAAAAATGGCCATACTACCCAAAGTAATTTATAGATTCAATGCTATCCCAATCGAGCTACCATTAATTTTTTCACAGAATTAGAAAAAACTACTTCGAATTTCATATGGAATGAAAAAAGAGCCCACATAGCCAAAACAATCTTAAGCAAAAAGAACAAAGCAGGAAACATCATGCTACCTGACTTCAAACTATACTACAAGGTTACAGTAACAAAAACAGCATGGTGCTTGTACCAAAACAGATATATAGACAAATGAGACAGAACAGAGGCCTCAGAAATAACACCACACATGTACAACCATCTGATCTTCGACAAACCTGACAAAAACAAGCAATGGGGAAAGGATTTCCCATTTAATAAATTGTGTTGGGAAAACTGGCTAGCCATATGTAGCAAACCAAAAACTAGACCCCTTCCTTACACCTAATACAAAAATTAACTCACGATAGATTAAAGACTTAAACATAAGACATAAAACTATAAAAATCATAGAAGAAACCCTAGACAATGCCATTCAGGACATAGCAGTGGGCAAAGTCTTCATGACCAAAACACCAAAAGCAATGACAACAAAAGCCAAAATTGACAAATGGAATCTAATTAAACTAAAGAGCTTCTGCACAGCAAAAGAAACTATCATCAGAGTGAACAGGCAACCTACAGAATGGGAGAAAATTTTTGCAATCTATCCATCTGTCAAAGGGCTAATATCCAGAACCTACAAAGAACTTAAATAGGCTTACAAGAAAAAAACAAACAGGCCAGGCATGGTGGCTCATGCCTGTAATCCCAGCACTTTGGGAGGCCAAGGCGGGTGGATCACCTGAGGTCAGGAGTTCAAGACCAGCCTGATCAATATGAAGAAACCCTATCTCTACTAAAAATACAAAATTAGCCAGGCATGGTGGCACATGCCTATAATCCCAGCCACTCAGGAGGCTGAGGCAGGAGAATCACTTGAACCCAGGAGGCAGAGGTTGCAGTGAGCCAAGATCACACCATTGCACACCAGCCTGGCCAACTAGAATGAAACTTCATCTCCAAAAAAAAAAAAAATCAGAAATTGGGCAAAGAATGAACAGACACTTCTCAAAAGAAGACATTTATGCGGCCAATAAACATATGAAAAAAGCTCATCATCACTGATCATTAGAGAAATGCAAATCAAAACCACAATGAGATACCATCTCATGCCTGTTACAATGATGATCATTAAAAAGTCAGGAAACAATAGATGCTGGAGAGGATGTGGAGAAATAGGAACGTTTTTACACTGTTGGTGGGAGTGTAAATTAGTTCAACCATTGTGGAAGTCAGTGTGGTGATTCCTCAGGAATCTACAACCAGAAATACCATTTGACCCAGCAATCCTGTTACTGGGCATATACCCAAAGGATTAAAAATCATTCTACTATAAAGACACATGCACATGCATGTTTATTGGAGCACTGTTCACAATAGCAATGACTTGGAACCAACCCAAATGCCCATCAGTGACAGGTTGGATAAAGAAAATGTGGCACAAATACACCATGCAATACTATGCAGCCATAAAAAAAGATGAGTTCATGTCATTTGCAGGGACATGGATGAAGCTGGAAACCATTCTCAGCAAACTAACACAAGAACAGAAAACCAAACACCACATGTTCTCACTCATAAGTGGGAATTGAAGAATGAGAACACATGGACACAGGGAGGTGAACATCACACACTGGGGCCTGTCAGGGGTTGAGGGGCTAGGGGAGGGACAGCATTAGAAGAAATACCTAATGTAGATGATGGGTTGATGGGTACAGCAAACCACCATGGCACGTGTATACCTATGTAACAAACTTGCACATTCTGCACATGTATCCCAGAACTTAAAACATAAAAAAAGTCCATCTAGGTTTGAGTTATTAAAATGTTTTACTCTATTTAAAAGGAAAAGAACATTTCAAAACTATTTAAAAAGAGGCAAATTGTTAGAAATCTCTGCATAGAAAATACAAACACTTTGCAAACATCAGATATTAGTTAAGGACAATAAAGTGGTCTTTACCCCACCCACAGAGATTGCATGTAATGGTAGAGATCTTTCCAATTGTCTTTGTTCTACCTTAGATGGTGACTCAAAAGAATGTGCTATAGTTACAGATGTGGCATTATCTGGAGGGACCAGAGCTTGGAATTCCCATTGTTTAGGGAACATCAAATTTTAGTTTTCCAGATAGTTTTCATATGCATATTTGTGGACATTACTGGAGAACTTTGACTTTATCCTCTCCCTTGAGCCATTCTCTCTTCTTTAGCTACAGAATCCAATATTCTAGTAATTTACTCACTGTGAGCACATATACCTATGTCCTGAGCTCTGATCTTGGTTTTAAAATATGTTCAAGCATATGCCTAACTTTCCCTTGACACTAGCCTCTTCATAAACCTCCCTAATGGTAGTGCTGCTAGGCTTTTCTTCTGCATTTTAGCTGGACAATCTGATGTTTGCTGATGGCTACTCATTAACAGCACCTCATCCTTCTGCTTGCTTCACTGGCTATCTCCAAGATCCTCTGCAGCTGTGTTGTGAGTAGATCTATGGTGAGCAACTAGTGAGGAAGAACTAATTTCTCTAGACAAGAGCTAGTGAGTATCTCAGTCCCACCAATGGGTACATGAAGGAACTTGGAAGTAGATCCGAGTCTAACCAACAGCCATGTAATTGAGCTTGAGATGGCTGCTTCCCTAGCCAGTCTTAAGGGAAGACAAGCTGAAGCCCTGGTTGATTGTTAAGATGGCCCTCAAAGATCCAAACTTCTGATACCCATGCCTTTGTGTAATCATGTCCTCTTGAGTTCAGAGAGAAATGGTAATTTTATATATGTATATACATATACACATATGTATACATTTATATGTAAATATATATATATATATATATAAAACTTTAAGTTCTGGGATACATGCGCAGAACATGCAGGTTTGTTACATAGGTATACACGTGCCATGGTGGTTTGCTGCACCCATCAACCTAATACCTCATTTACATTAGGTATTTCTCCTAATGCTATCACTCCTCTAGCCCCCCACCCCCTGACAGGCCTCCATGTGTGATGTCCCCCTCTCTGTGGCCATGTGTTCTCATTGTTCAACTCCCACTTATGAGTGAGAACATGCAGTGTTTGGTTTTCTTTTCTTGTGTTTGTTTGCTGAGAATGATGTTTCCAGCTTCATCCATGTCCCTGCAAATGACATGAACTCATCCTTTTTTATGGCTGCATAGTATCCCATGGTGTATATGTGCCATATTTTCTTTATCCAGTTTATCGTTGATGGGCATTTGGGTTAGTTTCAAGTCTTTGCTATTGTGAACAGTGCTGCAATAAGGATATGTGTACATGTGTCTTTATAGTAGAATGATTTATAATCCTTTGGGTATATACCCAGTAATGGGATTGCCAGGTCAAATGGTATTTCTGGTTGTAGATCCTTGAGGAATCACCACACTGACTTCCATAATGGTTGAACTAATTTACGCTCCCACCAACAGTGTAAAACTGTTCCTATTTCTCCACATCGTCTCCAGCATCTGTTGTTTCCCAACTTTTTAATGATCATCATTGTAACAGGCATGAGATGGTATCTCATTGTGGTTTTGATTTGCATTTCTCTAATGACCAGTGATAATGAGCTTTTTTTCATATGTTTGTTGGCCACATAAATGTCTTCTTTTGAGAAGTGTCTGTTCATATCCTTCGCCCACTTTTTGATTGAGTTGTTTGTTTTTTTCTTGTAAATTTGTTTAAGTTCATTGTAGATTCTGGATATTAGCCCTTTGCCAGATGAATAGATTACAAAAATTTTCTCCCATTCTGTAGGTTGCCTGTTCACTCTGATGATAGTTTCTTTTGCTGTGCAGAAGCTCTTTAGTTTAATTAGATCCCATTTGTCAATTATGGTTTTTGTTGCTATTGCTTTTGGTGTTTTAGTCATGAAGTCTTTGCCTATACCTATGTCCCTAATGGTATTGCCTAGGTTTCCTTCTAGGGTTTTTATGGTTTTATGTCTTGTATTTAAGTGTTTAATCCATCTTGAGTTACTTTTGGTATAAGGTGTAAGGAAGGGACCCAGTGTCAGTTTTCCCCATATGGCTAGCCAGTTTTCCCAATTTATTAAATAGGAAATCCTTTCTGGTTGCTTGTTTCTGTCAGGTTTGTGAAAGATCAGATGGTTGTAGATGTGTGGTGTTATTTCTGAGGCCTCTGTTCTGTCCCATTGATCTGCTTTGGTACCAGCACCATGCTGTTTTTGTTACTATAGCCTTGTAGTATAGTTTGAAATCAGGTAGCAGGATGCCTCCAGCTTTGTTCTTTTTGCTTAGGATTGTTTTGGCTATACAGGATCTTTTTTGGTACCATATGAAATTTAAAGTAGTTTTTTCTAATTCTGTGAGAACAAGTCAATGGTAGCTTGATGGGGATAGCATTGAATCTACAAATTACTTTGGGCAGTATGGCCATGTTCATGATAATTGATTCTTCCTATCCATGAGCATGGAATGTTTTTCTATTTGTTTGTATCCTCTCTTATTTCCTTGAGCAGTGGTTTGTAGTTCTTCTTGAAGAGGTCCTTCACATCCCTTGTAAGTGGTATTCCTAGGTATTTTATTATCTTTGTAGCAATTGTGAATGGGAGTTCACTCATGATTTGGCTCTCTGTTTGACTATTATTGGTGTATAAGAATGCTTGTAATTTTTGTGTAAGAATGCTTGTATCCTGAGATTTTGTATCCTGAGACTTTGCTGAAGTTGCTTATCAGCTTAAGGAGATTTTGGGCTGAGACGATGGGGTTTTCTAAATATACAATTATGTCATCTGCAAGCAGAGACAATTTGACCTCCTCTCTTCCTATTTAAATATCCTTTATTTCTTTTCTTGTCATATTGACCTGACCAGAACTTCCAACACTATGTTGAATAGGAGTGGTGAGAGAGGGCATCCTTGTCTTGTGCTGGTTTTCAAAGGAATGCTTCCAGTTTTTGCCCATTCAATATGATATTGGTGAGGGGTTTTTCAAAAAATAGCTCTTATTATTTTGAGATATGTTCCATCAATATCAGTTTATTGAAAGTTTTTAGCATGTAATGTTGAATTTTATCAAAGGCCTTTTCTGCATCTATTGAGATAATCATGTGGTTTTTGTCATTGTTTTTGTTTATGCAATGGATTACGTGTTATGATTTGCTTATGTTGAACTAGCCTTGCATCCCAGGGATGAAGCCGACTTGATCGTGGTGGATAAGCTTTTTGATGTGCTGCTGAATTCAGTTCTCCAGTATTGTATTGAGGATTTTCGCATCAATGTTCATCAGGGATATTGGCCTGAAGTCGTCTTTTTTTGTTGTGTCTCTGCAAGGTTTTCGTATCAGGATGATGCTGGCCTCACAAAATGAGTTAGGGAAGAGTCCCACTTTTTCTATTGTTTGGAATAGTTTCAGAAGGAATGGTACAAGCACTTCCTTGAACCTCTGGTAGAATTTGGCTGTGAATCCATCTGGTCCTGGACTTTTTTTAGTTGGTAGGCTATTAATTACTGCCTCAATTTCAGAACTTGTTATTGGTCTATTCAGGGATTTGACTCCTTCCTAGTTTAGTCTTGGGAGGGTGTATGTGTCCAGGAATTTATCCATTTCTTCTAGATTTTCTAGTTTATTTGTGTAGAGGTGTTTATAGCATTCTCTGATGGTGGTTATATTTCTGTGGGATCAGTGGTGATATTCCCTTTACCATTTATTATTGTGTCTATTTGATTCTTCTCTTTTTTCTTCTGTATTAGTCTGGCTAGTGGTCTATTTATTTTGTTGATCTTTTCAAAAAACCAACTCCTGGATTCATTGATTTTTTTAAAGGGTTTTTCATGTCTCTCCTTCATTTCTGCTGTGATATTAGTTTTTTTTTTTTTTTTTGTCTTCTGTTAGCTTTTGAATTTGTTTGCTCTTACTTCTCTAGTTCTTTTCATTGTGATTTTAGGGCGTCAATTTTAGATCTTTCCTACTTTCTCTTGTATGCATTTAGTGCTATAAATTTCCCTCTAAAGAGTGCTTTAGTTGTGTCCCAGAGATTCTGGTACATTGTGCCTTTGTTCTCATTGGTTTCAAAGAACTTATTTGTTTCTGCCTTAATTTCGTTATTTACCCAGTAGTCACTCAGGAGCAGGTTGTTCAGTTTCCTTGTAGTTGTGTGGTTTTGAGTGAGTTTCTTAATCCTGAGTTCTAATTTGATTGCACTGTGGTCTGAGAGACTGTTTGTTATGATTTCTGTTCTTTTGCATTTGCTGAGGAGGGTTTTATTTCCAATTGTGTGGTCAATTTTAGAATAAGTGTGATGTATATTCAACAGAATGTATATTCTGTTGATTTGGGGTGGAGAATCTGTAGATGTCTATTAGGTCTGCTTGGTCTAGAGCTGAGTTCAAGTCCTGAATATCCTTGTTAATTTTCTGTCTAGTTGATCTAATATTGACAGTAGGGTGTTAAGTTCTTCCATTATTGTTGTTTGGGAGTCTAAATCTCTTTGTAGGTCTCTAAGAACTTGCTTTATGAATCTGGGTGCTCCTGTATTGAGTGCATATGTATTTAGGATAGTTAGCTCTTCTTGTTGCATTGATCCCTTTACCATTCTGTAATGCCCTTCTTTATCTTTTTTGATCTTTGTTGGTTTAAAGTCTGTTTTATCAGAGCCTGGGATTGCAACCCCTGCTTTTTATTTTTTTATTTTTAATTTTTTATTTTTTTGGCTTTCCATTTGCTTGGTAAATATTCCTACATCCCTTTATTTTGAGCCTATGTATGTCTTTGCATGTGAGATGTGTCTCCTGAATACAGCGCACTGATGGGCCTTGACTCTATCCAATTTGACAGTCTGTGTCTTTTAATTGGAACATTTAGACTTTTTACATTTAAGGTTAATATTGTTATGTGTAAATTTGATCCTGTCATTATGATGCTAGCTGTTTAGTTTGCACATTAGTTGATGCAGTTTCTTAATAGTGTCATTGGTCTTTATATTTTGCTGTGTTTTTGCAGTGCTGGTACCAGTTTTTCTTTTCCATATTTAGGGCTTCCTTCAGGAGTTCTTGTAAGGCAGGCCTAGTGGTGACAAAATTCCTCGGCATTTGCTTGTCTGTAAAGGATTTTATTTCTCCTTCACTTATGAAGCTTAGTTTGGCTGGATATGTAATTCTGGGTTGAAAATTCTTTTTTAAAAAAGAATGTTACATATTGGCATTCACTCTCTTCTGGCTATAGAGTTTCTGCAGACAGATCTGCTGTTAGCCTGATGGGCTTGCCAATTATTCCAGCACCCTTTGTTGAATAGGGTGTCCTTTCCCAACTTTATGTTTTTATTTGCTTTGTCAAAAATCAGTTGACTGTAAGTATTTGGCTTTATTTCTAGGTTCTCCTTTTTTAGTTTATTTTTTGAGACAGAGTCTTGCTCTGTCGCCCAGGCTGGATTGCAGTGGCATGATCTCAGCTCACTGCAACCTATGCCTCCCAGGATCAAGCAATTCTCCTGCCTCAGCCTCCCAAGTATCTGGAACTACAGGTGTGTGCCACCATGCCCTTTTGTATTTTTAATAGAGACAGGGTTTCACCATGTTGGCCAGGCTGGTTTCAAACTCCACCCACCTCAGCCTCCCAAAGTGCTGGGATTACAGACATGAGCCACTGCACCCAGCCTATTTCTGGGTTCTCTATTCTGTTCCATTTGTCTATGTGCCAGTACCCTGCTGTTTTGGTGACCATGGCCTCATAATATAGTTTGAAGTCAGGTAATGGGATGCCTCCAGATTAGTTCTTTTTTCCTAGTCTGCCTTTGGCTATGTGGGCTCTTTTTTGGTTCCATATAAATTTTAGGATTTTTTTTCTAGTTCTGTGAAAAATGATGGTGGCATTTTGATGGGAATCATATTGAATTTGTAGATTGCTTTTGGAAGTATGGTCATTTTCACAATATTGATTCTACCCACCCATGAGCATGGGATGTGTTTCCATTTGTTTGTGTCATCTATGATTTCTTTCATCAGTGTTTTGTAATTTTCCTTGTACAGGTCTTTTACCTCCTTGGTTAGGTATATACCTAAGTTTTGCTTTTTGTTTTGCAGATATTGTAAAAAGGGTTGAGTTCTTGATTTGATTATCAGCTTGATCGCTGTTTGAGTATCTATGAGGCAAGAGATTCCTAGAGTGTTTTTTTATTCTGAAGAATATAATTTTTAGGTAATGGCTCATTAGTTGATAATTAATGTGAAAATAGGATCGTTTGTTCACCAGGGCATCTGGTGCTAAAACGGCCTAAAGTTTGGCCAAATTTGTTGTTTTGGGGTGTTATTCTTTATTAAGGACATCCTGGCTGAGGAGTGGAAAACAGTCACATTGCACAAAGCTCCATGATGCAAAATGCTTACAGTGTCATTTACAGTCTACAAATTCCCATTACTATTTACTCAGTTAATCCCATGAACATTTCCAGGCAGTCAAAGGGTCTAGGGGTGATATGATTTAGCTGTGTCACCCGAATCTCATCTCGAATTGCAGCTCCCATAATCCCCATGTGTCACAGCAGGGACCCAGCAAGGGGTAATTGAATCATGGAGTCATGTTTTTCACGCTGTTTTCATGATAGTGAATAAGTTCCATGATATCTGATGGTTTTATAAAGGGCAGTTCCCCTGCACATGCTCTCTTGCCTGCTGTGATGTAAGACATGCCTTTGCCCCTCCTTCACCTTCTGCCGTGATTGTGAGGCCTCCCAGCCATGTGAAACTGTGAGTCCATTGAGCCTCTTTTTCTTTATAAATTAACCAGTCTGGGGTATTTCTTCATAGCAGTATGAAAAATAGACTAATATAGTGGAATGGATGACCTCCTCCAGCACACTAGCACCTGGCAAAAGACTGAGGACAGAGAAGGCCACCCTCTCCCACAGGTGGAATGTACCAGAGGCCCAGGTTTGGTTCATACTGTCTTAGGGAGCCCTTGGTAGCCTTGCCAAGTTTGTGTGGTGCTGTTTCCCAAACCATAATTGAAGCTGGGTATGGAGGGCCACAGGTTCAGGATCTGTGAGAGCCTCTGCTTCCAGGAGGTTCCAGCAGGTAGCCAATCATTTGTTGTTTTAATAGTGTGTGACACAGGCCAAGAGGGGCAGTTCTTTATTTTATTTTTTTCATCAGAAGCTGTGAGGCAATTGATGACCATCATAAGTGGTTTAGAAACACCAGAAGATGTATGAAGAAGTTGTCAAAGCCTTTACAGTGAAGATGTTTCTGACTTCACTCACAGAAGTGGCTGCTGATTTTAATTTGTAAGCAAATTTTGTAAATGAGGATGTGTTGCCACCAGAACCCAAAAAGTGCTAAGAGATACTAGACTTCTATGTCTTTAAGGAGTGTGTCACATGAGTCTCCTTGGAGGAGGATGTCCTCAAAGTAATGTCACACCTGTGTTTCTGGAGAAAGGTGAATATCCTCAAAATCTTGTCCGCAAAGTTTGCATGGAATGACAGAGTTATGGACATACCCCATGGGTATCCTGGAAAAGGTGTCCCTTTAGAGGTCAAGGCAAACTTTGACCTGAGAGGATGTTGAAACAGGAACTGAACGGTACATGAAAGGCAATCAATAAGAGCAAATATTTACTGGTTATTGCTTAAATAGAAGCAGTCATTTTAATGCAATTGGACATTAAGTATGAAAGCCTTGATGGATAGGATCATGACATTAAGCCTGCGTTAATCCATAGTGAGAGATCTTTTATTTCATGTTTTCAGATTTAAGAACAGGCAAAATTGGGCTGCCAAATGGAGAAGCAGAGGGGGAAATCAGTCTTTTGTTAATTAGCTTTTATACAATAAATTTTAATCCTTGAGGCCCTGTATTAATTTACATTGGGTCATATTAACTATTTTAACTGGGGATTGAAGGGGTCCCCTTTTATCAAGCCAATTTATGTCAAGTGTATAATTCCCCTCTGCACACCCATGTGTTCTCATCATTTAGCTCCCATTTATAAGTGAGAACATGCAGCATTTGGTTTTCTTTTCCTGTGTTAGTTTGCTAAGGATAATGTCCTCCAGCTCCATCCATGTCCCTCAAAAGGACATAATCTCATCCTTTTTTATGGCTGCTTAGTATTCCATGGTGTATATGTACCACATTTTCTTTATCCAGTCTACCATTAGTGAACATTTAGGTTGATTCCATGCCTTTGCTATTGTGAATGGTGCTACAATGAGCATACACGTGCATGTGTCTTTTTAATAGGATCATTTATATGCCTTTGGGTATATACCCAGTAATGGGATTGCTGGGTTGAATGGTATTTCTTTCTTTAGATATTTGAGGAATTGCCACACTGTCTTTCACACTGGCTGAACTAATTTACACTCCCACCAATAGTGTATGAGCATTCCTTTTTCTCCACAATCTCACCAGCATCTGTTTGTTTGTTTTTACTTTTTAATAATAGCTGTTCTGACTGGCATGAGATGGTATCTCATTGTGGTTTTGGTTTGCATTTCTCTAATAAACAGTAATGTGGTGCTTTTTTTCGTATGATTGTTGGCTGCATGTATGGCTTCTTTTCAAAATGTCTGTTCATGTCCTTTGCCCACTTTTCTATGGGGTTATTTGTTTCTTGTAAACTTGTTAAGTTCCTTGTAGAGGCTGGATATTAGACCTTTGTCAGATGCATACTTTGCATAATTTTTCTCCCAGCCTGTTTACTCTGTTGACAGTTTGTGTTGCTGTGCAGCAGCTCTTTAGTATAATTTGATTCCATTTGTCAATTTTTGTTTTGTTTAAATTGCTTTTGGCATCATCATGAAATCTTTGCCCATGCCTACTTCTTCCTAGGTTTTCTTCCAGAGTTTTTACAGTTTTGAGTTTTACACCTAAGTCTTTAATCCATCTTGAGTTAATTTTTGTATATGGTGTAAGGAAAGGGTCCAGTTTCAATCTTCTGCATATGGCTAGCCAATTCTGCCAGCAAAATTTTTTGAACACGGAATCCTTTCCCCACTGCTAAAGTGAGGCAAACTCATTTTTCTTTATATATATTTAAGTACCTTCTCAAGATTATAGGAGCAGACTGTTTAAATTTAGTGGAATCCTGGTGTATCATTGTAATTTGAGTCTCAGTGTTAAGCTTGTGAAGTTCTGCCAATTGATACTTTTAACAAATGTTAAATTAAAGTTAAGTTAAAGTCTATGTTATAGAGGCACAAAAGCCAATCAGTGTCTTTTTAAAATCATTTTGTTATATAAGTCCTTTAGTATATAAATTTTGGATTTCTAATTGAGTCAAATTATGGAAATTTGTTTTAGCTTATTATATAAAATATACACATATACTTAATTTATCTATTTATTATATAGTTATATGTATGTATATGTAATTTATTTAATTAGCTTTTATTTCCCCCCTGTATCTAGGGGCTTGTTTCTAAATCCGTAAGTAATATAGGGCTAATATCATGTTTGGTAGACCTGGTGTTTACTCAGGACTTAAGTTTAAAGTTCTTTTACTTATTTTTCAGATTCGTAGCCACCTATAGCTTTTCCCTTTTGTGCTGTAGTTTTGTTTGTTGTTTTCGTTTTTCGACTTTTAGTCTTCTGAAGTCGTGGCTCTTAGTTTTAATTTCTGATTAAAAAAAAGAAAGAGAGAGAGAGAGAGAGAAAGGGTGCTGGTCCATCTAAGCAGTAGTCTCTCTCTTGAATCACCCCAGACTGCAAGATAATCATTACCTCCCTCCCACATAGAGACCTTGCTTTTTCTTTTAAGTAAATATTTAGAATGACTAGGCGCTAAAAAGTTGGGCTTTTTTTTGTTTTGAGACAGAATTTATTTTACTCTGTCACTCAGGCTGGAGTGCAATGGTATGATGTTGGCTCACTGCAACCTCCGCCTCCCGGGTTCAAGCAATTCTTGTGCCTCAGCCTCACAAGTACCTGGGATTACAGGCATGTGCCACCACACCTGGCTAGTTTTTATATTTTTAGTAGAGACCAGGTTTCACCATGTTGGTTGGGCTGGTCTCAAACTCCCGACCTCAGGTGATCCACCCACCTCGGCCTTCTAAAGTGCTTGGGATTACAGGCATGAGCCACTGCGCCCAGCCTAAAAAGAATTTTTTCCCTCACTCTCTCGATGTTTACGTGACAAGCTTCTGGTGGCTGTGAGTAGCCTCCCTTGTGAGGCTTGGTCTTCATTAGTGGTTCTCTTCAGCCCCATTTACTGACAGCCACCTCCTTTTTTTTCTTTTTAGGTCGTGAGTTTATTGTCCAGTAGTCAGGTAGGCCTGTGCCTTTCCTTATTTGTCAGATTCTTTCATTTGCTGATTCTGTTTAAGCTCAAGGGTCAGTCACTGTGAAATGAATTTGCACCTCATTTTCTCTTTAGGCTCCAAGACTCCCAAGAACTCCAGGGTTCCCACTTTCCCCATTCTGTGGGACTCCTTAGGGCCCAGAAAATTGTGCTGTGCAAAGTTGGCTTTTAGAAAACGGGTTAGCTAGCTTGCTGGCTCCTCCACTTTCCTCTCCAAAATTTCAGAATTCACCACTCACTGTCCTACCAGAAATCCCCTAGAATTTTAGGGTCATGCTTACTCACGAAGTCTTGAACCCTTCTAAACACACATCCCAAGAGACTGACTTATCTGGAATTTCATCTCTATAGAGAAGCAGCCTCTTCATCTCCCTTCAGCTATCATCCCATACTTCTCTGAACAATGTTTCTTATCCTGCTGATTCAGTGTGATTGAAAACCTGAAAACCACTTAGCAGAGAATCTGGGCTTACATAGTGCTTGCCTGTGCAGTTGGAGACAGAGGAGGGAGAAGGAAGCACCACAAATACTGCATGCTGCAGATTCATCTGCTCACAGATTCAGACCCAGGAAAACTGTACAGATGATCCTCAACTCAGTGTCCATTCCAGAGAAGGGGGAAGATGGAAGAAAATGTTTCAAGATGAAAGGGCCCAATGCAGATGACGCCTTGCTTTTGAAAAAGCTGCAAGATGAGGATCTACATACAGCCTGCTGGAATTCCTTTTAGTCTGTTTCTTGATACCTGGTACCCAAGTGCAAATTATGACATCCTAGTCCACTTCATAAATGTCTGTACTGAACATCTTCCTTGTAGGGGAGGAAGGATCCCTTGGTTCAATGTACTTTTTCCATCATAATGAGCATACCAGAGTCAAAATGGGAGCCCGATGGCCTTCATGACCTTGGGATTGAGACCACCCTGCCTTCCACCTGAGAAGGAATTTAGCCCTGTTCACCCTGCTTCTCTGTTCCTCACACTAATAGGCTCCCAATCAGAAACTATATGGTTGTGAGGTATTGTGAAAATAAAAGTGTGAATCATTGTCTTTTATAGTTATTGATTTTGTCCAGTAAATCCGAGGTAAAGAATACTCTGTCTCTGATGAATGTGATCAGAGGAAGAAAAAGAAAAAAGAAAAAACAACAACAACCATGAATATGCAACCAGAAGAAGACAAACTACAGAAGGGTGTTTCCAGTATGAAGAATTCTTATCTCAACCATCTACTTCAGGACTTGGAGTTTAAGCAGTAAAATAATATACTATAAAAATATTTACAAAATAGCAGCACACTCCATGAAACACATGAACAAAACAAAATGAAAAATGAGATGCTTAAATTTTTTTCCATCTTCAACCTTCACACTCTGAAACAAGACAGAATCTGTGTATAAAATAATTCTTCAAAGTAGCCCCATTCTGATTTTTCTTTTTTACTTAAAAAGGCAAATATTTTAACAAATAGCTTCATTACCTGTTCAATTACAATTGTGAAAAAAAAAAAAAAAAAGAGTTGTTGCTCCAACCTCTTTACTAACCGAATGCCTCTATCGCAAGGACAAAAAAACCAAACACTGCATGTTCTCACTCATAGGTGGGAATTGAACAATGAGAACACATGGACACAGGAAGGGGAACATCACACTCCGGGGACTGTTGTGGGGTGGGGGGAGGGGGGAGGGATAGCATTAGGAGATATACCTAATGCTAAATGACGAGTTAATGGGTGCAGCACACCAACATGGCACATGGATACATATGTAACAAACCTGCCCATTGTGCACATGTACCCTAAAACTTAAAGTATAATAATAAATAATAAAAAAAGAAGGGAAGAGGGGAAAAATTCATGTACACTGAATACAACATTGCAATAAAATTACCAAAAACAAAAAAGGAAAAGGAAACAAAATTCCACCCCTGATGTTCAGCCATCTGTCTTTGCACCCGCAATAACTTTTCTTTCCATGTCCAAAGAAGTATAAATATGTAAAATTAGTATTTAAAGAAATAAAATGAAGATCGTCTGTGTCATCAGAATGGTAACAGATCTTTGTTTTTAGGCTTTTCTGAGGAATGTTGTGATGGGGATGTCAGCAGAAAGGGGTGCCTCTTGTGTCCTGGTAGGAACATCAGAACTGTGTACCCAAGAATGTCAGATACCAGAGGTGAAGAGTAACCCAGATGGAGGGCAGGGAGGGAGGGGGCAAAAGAGAAGAGGGGAGGAGTATTCAGCATGACTTGCATAAGCCATCCCATCTATTGCTCGGGAACAATTTTTCAAAGTGCTTTTCAAATGCAATGGTTTAGAACAATGCTAAACTGTGGAGCAGACATGCCAATCAGCACCAAAAATTAGTTTTTCCTAAGAAGAAATGCCAAGGTCATGTTACCCTTTTTAATACAATAAGAGAAAAGATTCCATTCTGGATGCCACCCCAGGTCTCCATCTGCCTCCATTTCCTGTGAGTTTTGGTTACAGCCCATAGCTACATTTCCCCCATTAGATAGCAATACTATGGTGTCTGCAATGAACTGCATTTGGAAGAAGCAGCAAGATGTCACAGGACAAGAAATCCAGAAGCCAATCACCTGTGTCCAACTGGCAAAATAAAACATCTTATTTAGGTAGCAGCTAATGTAGACAGCAAGAGTACCTAACGTAGAGATCCAACCACACTCCTGACTTAGTAAAAGGTGGCTGAGAGTAAAGGTGCTTCTCCGTCCCAAATGGTTCAATCATGTTGAGAGATTATTTTGTACTCCTTCCCCATCAAGTCCCTCCTTATTTCCAATTCCTTCTTGAGTTCATTGCTTTACAATCTAATCATGCCATAAATGGCATACACAGTTCCTTGAAATTATACTACAAAGGGGTGTATGTGCTAGCTCATAACATGAAAAAAAAAAGTCTCCTCTAATTTGTTCCCATATTGCAGACAAACATATTCTCTAACTACCCTGCAGGTTTTCCTGCAAGCATTTTACCATTACTTTTACAAAATCAAACAATAACTGTTCGAATATATGAGGGATTCCCTTATGCTGTACTTAGAATAAGCACCAAATGCTTTTTCTTATTCTGTTTTTATAGGACTATTTTCTCTCACTTCTAAAAGATCTTTAAACACGATCTATGTGGGGGCAGAGGTTTTGTTTTAAGTTTCACCCTAAGATACAAAGAACAAACATAACCAGAAAGAAGGAGACAGCAGATTATGAACGCGCCTCTCAGCTGGACTGCCATCCTCACAGGTCGATATCTCACAGGTCTATAGGGTGCTGGCTTGGTCCAGTTCATCCTCTGACTTGGATCTGTCCTGCTGGTCCTGATGGCGCTGCTGCAGGCTGTTGAGGAACACCACCTCAATATGCTCCTGGTCAGCTTTTGAGATAATCCACATCTGTGTTGGTGATCTTTTCCAGCAGCTCAGTCAGGACATTGCAAGGGAGTGAGCTCACTTCCTCATGTTGCTGAAGTCCACAGATAGCTGCTCCTACACTTCCAGTTGCAATCATTGATGGCGGGTACATTGCATACAGAGCATTGAAGCTCTGGGCGTGCTTGCAGATTGGAGACAGCTTCTCCCGCTGCTGGGGCAGCTTGTGCAAGATGTACTAAATGAAGTCATGAGGAGTGACAGCTGCCAGGTTCCACTTCAACTTTCCCAACACCACCAGTTCCCACTCCAGCAGCTCCTGAGGCTTGATGGAGTTGTCGGTGTAAATGCACAGCTTTTTGGCAGTCAGCGGGCTGGACTCTTTGAGCCTGGAGGCCAGGAACGTACAGACGGCACCCAGAAGTTGCAGATGGGACTTTGGAGTTGGGATCCTGGCCAAGAAACAGTCCAGGTAAATCATGGCCAGAGGGAAAACCTCTTCTTCACACTTCTGTTCCTCATAGACCTCCAGCATTAGTAACAGGTGGCTGAGAGTAAAGGTGCTTTTCCATCCCAAATGGTTCAATCATGTTGGCCACCATCAGAAGTGGCCACCAATCAAATGGCCACCATCAGAAGTGGCCACCATCCTGTGCATGTATGGCTGGATGGCCTTCTGCACACACTTGAAGTAGGAGCATTACTGAAGGTAGCGCTTCTCGATAGTGAGCAGGTTCTGCAGGACACAGTCATCTTGGAGTAGGTTGCAGTCCCTCATGGCTCTGAGGACCGGGTCTACCTCACAGCACAGCAGCTCCATGGCCAACTCTGTGACTCCTCACTCCCCTGCTTTCTCTGGACTGGAAAAGTGTTTTTGTTTTTGTTTTTGTTTTTGTTTTGGAGGGAGAGGGGAAAAGCGTTCCCCTTATCTCCTTCCTTTGGCTAACTAGGGGGTTTTCAGAGGAGAGGTGAGGGCAGAGACAGAAAGTAGAGAAGAGAGGTGAGGATTGGGCAGTGGGCAAGCAGAGCTTCCCTGGCTGCCTCACTCACATCTGTCCTCCCCTTCAAACTCCACCTCCTTCTTTAGTGTGTCCCAAGGAACCTTATTTGGGTTGGGGCCAAAGAGCAATAGAAACCAGGGAAGGCAGCAACATAGGGCTCACAGACTATGAGGGTTAATATTGAGTGTCAACTTGACCAGATTGAAGGATGCAAAAAGTATTGTTCCTGGGTGTGTCTATGAGGGTGTTGCCAAAGGAGATTAACATTTGAGTCAGTGGATTGGGAGAGGCAGACCCACCCTCCAGCTGGCTACATCACAATTACACAGAAAGAGGAAGTTTTAACTAGGCCGAAGTGATGGGGTATAGCTGAATTTCAAATAACTTATGTCAGACCTAAAAAGGCATGCCAAGGAAGCAATGATATTAAACAAGTCTATTAAATATGACACTATTCTTAGGTGGGAAAACAGGAGTCACGGAAGTGTCATTGCTGTATGCTGTATAGCAGTTCTGAAATCCAGCTGGGCAAATATTGAGTGCCTCTTGATGAAGACGCTATCCTACTCCTGCCAATGAGTTATTCTATATAGTTCTTGGGTCTGACATCTGGTCTCTGGGTTCTGCCTATGAGACATCCTTCCTTTTATGTTAAAGTTAGTATGTGGTTTTAGGTGTGTGGTTTTGTCCACCTGCTCTCTGAAAGTAGAATCCAGGGGTGGAGAGGGAGGTAAGTGGCACCATTTCATTTTGTACATTCTCTGTTAGTTTCTGTCCCAACTAGCAGTGTTTCTGTCCATGTAATTCTATTAAACTGTTTCTTGGTCTCTTGTGACTCTTGGACAAAAGCCATACCCAAAATATCTCCATTCATGCAGATGGACTATGACATTCTGCTGAGAGGTAATGACATTAAGATTCTTAGAAACCTCATTTTGTTTGAGAGAGTTTATATGCAATATCCTTAACCATCTTTAGAAAGCCTTTTGTCTGGGCTACAATCTCAGTTCATTGTCAGTACTTAACAAAAGGCCATTTAAGCTGCATAATCTGGTGGTTCAGAGACCCTGTTGCCCACTGATGTTGTGCCTCACCTCAGTGCATACCCACAGCTACTTGGGTTTCTGCTGTGATCAGATGACAAAAGAAGATAGCCTTTCTGGGTTCAGATATAGAATGACTTGGTATGTGGGAAAAGTAAAACTTAATGAAGTAATGCTTCACTCTGGGGGCCTTGATGGTCACTGATGACTGTTAACCCTCTCAAGTAATACAACTGATTGTCTACTTTGTGTATAAATAAGATAATCCTGAGGTAAGAATACAGAGACTAGGAGCTCCAGATGACTTTGTTTGATGGACTGACCTATAAACAGAAAGATTGGATAATAGGAAAGAAAGAGGTCTGGGAAAGAGGCATGGGGATGCACCTATGGAGTGGGCATGAGGTGTGAAGGTCTTTGTATTACATGGTACACCATGGAAGAAGGGGAGAAGCACTAACCAATCAAATATCCATAATGACAGAGCTGAAGTCCACCAGGCTCTGTCATTAGCCTCTCCAATGCAAGCAAACAGGGTTCCTTCTGTGGCTCAATTCCAGACTTTTCTGAAGGGCCATTCCAGGTTCACATCTCCCCACGGAATGGCTTCAGGCCTGTTTTGCAACTATATTATGGTACAACAATTAGCTCCAGTCAATCATATTTCATCATGCACTTAGATGAGAGCATGCCTTAATAAACCCTTTGTACACACATTTCTGCCTCAGAATTTCTTTCCCAACCAAGACAAATACTAATATTTTCATGTGCCTGCAGTTAAACATGACAAGATAGCATGAATGTTGTTTCTGCATTTTGAGCTAGAGCCATATCAAGTCAGTCAATGCTACAAAGTTTTTTTATGGTCTCATTGTGTAAGTTAGTAGAATTGACTAGATTTGTGCTGGCTTGTTTGGAATGAGTAAAAGTAAATAGTCAAAGGACAAAGTGCTAATTTATTAGTTGCATAACAGGTTGGATGGGAGTACCATTTACACAGACAGGCCTTGCTGTCACAGGAGATGACAACCCCATGCATGTTACTGCTCCAGAAGACCTTCTAGTGAGACAAGATGTGAAGGTGGAAAACGGTGATATTGATGATTATGACTTTGTGTAGGCTTAGGCCAATGTGATAGTTTGGTCTTTATTTTTAACAAAAAATTTAAAAAGCAAAAAATAAACTTAATAGAAAAGATTATAGAATGAACAATGATATAAAAAAAATTCTTGTACAGCTGTGCAACATGTTTATATTTTAAGTTAGGTGTTATTACAAGAGTCAAAAGATTTTAAAAACTAAAAAGTTTATAAAGTTACAAAATTACAGTAAGCCTAGGTTAATTTATTATTGAAGAAAGGAAAATATTTGTTTATATATTTAGTGCAGCCCAAGTGTACAGTGTTTATAAGGTATATCTTATGATTTAAACTTGAAACAGGTTTCATTATAATCTGTTGGAATTAACACAACAAAAACATTTTTCTTTGACTCTAATGAAAATGACTAACTTCCAGATCCCCAAAAGTGCCTTCACATTCACTCACCACTCACGCGCTGACTCACCCAGAGCAACTTCCAGTCCTGCAAGATCCATGCATGGCAAGAACCCTATAAAGGTGTAATTTTTTTTATCTTTTATACTTTATTTTTACTCTAACTTTTCTATGTTTTGATATGTTTAGGTACACAAGCACCAATGTATTATAATTGCCTACAGTACTCAGTGAAGTAACATACTGTACAGGTTTGCAGGATATGAGCAATAGGCTATATCATATAGCCTAGGTGTGCATTAGACTACACCATGTAGGTTTGTGTAAGTACACTCCATGATGTTCACAAAACAAAATCACCTAACGATGCATTTCTCAGAGCATATTCCTGTTGTTTTGAGATGCATGACTGAGAACATTTTATATCAGAGTGTGAATGTTTAAATACCTATCCCTTACTCACTATAAGAACCTTGAAGACCTTATCTTGCACTTATTGTATCCCTGGAATGAGCCCAGAAAAGTTTCTCACAAATGCAGTGTGAATAAATCAACAAGCCTAGAAAAATCAGCTTGCCATGGCTTATTCTGCCTCCTTCACTACCCTGACTCTGCCCTTTCTGAAAAACTTATGTTCGAAATGAGTTTCTGCTGTGATTTGACCCGAAGCAGAGAGTTGTTAAAGGGGAAGGATTGTACCATGTTTAAATTGCTCTAATTAGCTCACACTAACCCTTTAAGCCCAAATTCCATACTGAACAAGAAAAGCACTTACTTTCAGTACTTTTCACAGCAAGATTTATAAAAGTGCATCCCTTTTGATTGTCACAAGTTATACATTCCGGAAAAGACTGCAAACAATATAGCGTGTTTATTTTACTCTATTTACACAAAATGTGGAGATCAAAGGTTGATGCTTTTTTGAGGTGCTGCAGATAACATAAATTTTCACAAAGTAGAACTTTCAACAGATTTCATTGACAACAGTTGGAATATCCAAGCAAAATATTTTTCTTTGACTTTAATAAAAATTGCTAACTATCTAATCCCCAAATGATAATAAGATGTGTAACCTTCCATGGCCCTCCTGCAAATGTGATGCAGGCCCTGTTAAAAGAAAGTGGATCAACATACACTCAATGGGACTTCAGGAAAGGAAACATTTTTTCTCTTTGAACTTATCTGAATACAGTCATTTTGCCTCCTTTTAGGGATAATCTCTTCAGCCTCAATTGTATTTCAGGACTTCTTGGATCAAGTTGGTGGCTTGGGGAGATTTCAGATCCTTCAGATGGTTTTTCTAATCATCTCCACCTTTATAGTTTGCCCTCATGTTGTATGGAGAATTTCACTGCATTCACCCTGGTCACCACTGCTGGGTGCACATCATAGAAAATGTCATAGTCTCAGACAATGACACTGTGATCCTCAGCCAAGATGCCCTCCTGAGGATCTCTATCTCACTGGACGCAAACCTGAGGCCACAGAAACGTTGTCACTTCATCCATCCCCAGTGGCAGCTCCTTCACCTGAATGGGACATTCCTCAATATGAATGAACCAGACATGGAACCGTCTGTGGACAGCAGGGTGTACAACAGAAGCTCCTTCCTCTCCACCATCGTGACTGAGTAAGAGGCCCCAATTTCCTCCTGCATACACAACTAGTGTGTTTACAAATAACACAAGTAATTAACATGCTACCAGCATTTCATCACATGTAGGTGCTTATTCTTCATTCTTTCAGCAAATATTAATTGCTTCTCTGTTAAATACCAGACCCCTATGCATTTTATAAGTCTAGTGATTTCAAAAGTAGGCATGTATCCTGCTATCATAGTGCTTTCATTCTTGGGAAGACCAAAGTTTAGGCAAGTATTTCATGTATTTTGTTATAAATTGTATGCCAAATCAGTAAGGCTCAGCCTGTGGTTGCAATTAAAAATATCTGGGAGGTTGATCAAAACCCCCATGCCCAGACTGTACACCCAGAGCAGTCATAGGAGAAGGTCTGCAGTGACAATCATGAATCATTACATTTTTAAAGGTTCACAAATGATTGCACTCTATGGCAAAATTTGAGAACCACACTTAGTATTGAGCAAAAGTGGTTATTAATTTAACCTACAGTTTTAGAGGCAGCTTCCTAGAGAAAGTTATGTTTAAGCTGAAACCTGAATGATAAAGGTCAAACAGTAAAGAAAAGGGAGGCTACAGAGGAAGATAGAGGCCTGCTATAATGAAACACTCAGGTCATGTTCAGGAGTTTTGATCAGGTTCCTCTGAGGGGTTATAAGTTGCTGTAAAACTCTACAATGCTGGTTTTTATTTCTTCTAGTGGGACCTGGTATGTGGATCTCAGTCACTGAATTTAGTGGCTACATTCCTATTCACGGAGTGGTGGTGAAAGGCATCCAATATGGCCATTTATCAGACAGATGAATGTCTCTGTTTCAAAGATCACTATACTAGTGAGTATTTCCATCCACTGATTAAATATTTATTCATTAAGAAATATTTACTGCAAATCACACTGTCCTGGGGCTAGCTTGGTCTTCAGGGATCTAGAAATACAAATGGAGAACTACCATCTGTGTGGTGAGGGCTATCCTGTCAGCACTGAGTGTTGTGTACAAGACACAGAAATGACACCTCCATTAAGCCTGACAGGCCAGGGTTTGGAAATGTGGTGCCACAACATGTGATTTAGAAATATGAGAACAGTTACTGCCTTAGTCCATGTTCTGCTGCTATAACAGAAGGTCACAGAGTAGGTAATTTATTCACAATAGAAATTTATTTGGTTCGTGGTTATGGAGTCTGGGAGGTCCAAGAGTTTGGCACCAGCATCTGATGAGTAACTTTGTGCTGTATCATCTCACAGCAGAAGGTGGAAGGGCAAGCAAGGTCACAAGACAGAGAATGGGGGCTGGATTTCATCCTATCATCAGGATCCCCTCCTGCAATAACCCACCTCCGTGATAGCCACATGAACCTATTCACCTCTTAAAGATCTCATCTCTTTTTTTATTTCAACTTATATTTTATATACAGAGGGTACACGTGCAGGCTTTTTATGGGTATATTGTACCCAGGTAGTAAGCACAGTACCCAACAGAGGGGTTTTTCAACCTATACCTTTCCTCCCTCCTTCCTCCCTCTAGTAGTCCACAGTGTCTATTGTTCCCATGTTTATGTCCATGTGTGCTCAGTGTTTAGCTCCCACTTACAAGTAAGAACATGCAGCATTTGGTTTTCTGTTCCTGCACCACCTCTTAATACAATCACAATAGCAATTAAGTTTCAACATGAGTTTTGGATCAGACATTGAAACCATAGCAGTTACCTATGAAAACTGAAAGACAGATATTTCATGACATGGGATTCAGACCGTTTGAAGATGATGATATGGAGAACAGTGTTCTATGCTGGATACAAGGGAGCCACAGCCCAGACAGTGGAACTGGTAGATAGTTAGAAGATGAAAGCACTAGATAAGCTAAGTGTGAAGAAATAGAGATGCATATAGTTAATAAAAAGAAGAAGGGAGGGTGGAGCCAAGATGGCTGAATAGGAACAACTCCGGTCTACAGCTCCCAGTGTGAGCGACACACAAGATAGGTGATTTCTGCATTTCCGTTTGAGGTACCAGGTTCATCTCACTACGGAGTGCCAAACAGTGGGTGCAGGACAGTTGGTGCAGCGCACTGTGTGTGAGCTGAAGCAGGGTGAGGCATTGCCTCAATCGGGAAGTGCAAGGGGTCAGGGAGTTCCCTTTCCTAGTCAAAGAAAGGGGTAACAGATGGCACCTGGAAAATCAGGTCAGTCCCACCATAATACTGCACTTTTCCAACTGGCTTGGAAAACGGCACACCAGGAAATTGTGTCCCGCACCTGGCTCGGAGGGTCCAATGCCCACAGAGACATGCTGATTGCTAGCACAGCAGTCTGAGGTGAAACTACAAGGTGGCAATGAGGCTGGGGGAGGGGCGCCTGCCATTGCCCAGGCTTGCTTAGGTAAACAAAGCAGCCAGGAAGCTCGAACTGGGTGGAGCCCACCACAGCTCAAGGAGGCCTGCCTGCCTCTGTAGGCTCCACCTCCGGGGTAGGGCACAGACAAACAAAAATTCAGCAGGAACCTCTGCAGACTTAAATGTCCCTGTCTGACAGCTTTGAAGAGAGTAGTGGTTCTCCCAGCATGCAGCTGGAGATCTGAGAACAGACAGACTGCCTCCTAAAGTGGGTCCCTGACCTCCGAGCAGCCTAACTGGGAGGCAACCCCCAGTAGGGACAGACTGCCACCACACTCGGCCAGGTACTCCTCTGAGACAAAACTTCCAGAGGAACTATCAGAGAGCTGAATTTGTGGTTCATGAAAATCCACTGTTCTGCAGCCACCGCTGCTGACACCCAGCCAAACAGGGTCTGGAGTGGACCTCTAGCAAACTCCAACAGACCTGTACCTGAGGGTCCTGTCTGGTAGAAGGAAAACTAACAAACAGAAAGGACATCCACACAAAAAACCCATCTGTACATCACCATCATCAAAGATCAAAAGTAGATAAAACAAAAAGATGGAGAAAAAAACAGAGCAGAAAAACTGGAAACTCTAAAAAGCAGACCACCTCTCCTCCTCCAAAGGAATGCAGTTCCTCATCAGCAACAGAACAAAGCTGGATGGAGAATGACTTTGATGAGTTGAGAGAAGAAAGCTTCAGACGATCAAACTACTCCGAGCTATGGGAGGAAATTCAGAACAATAGCAAACAAGTTAAAAACTTTGAAAAAAAATTAGACAAATGGATAACTAGAATAATCAATGAAGAGAAGGGCTTAAAGGAGCTGATGGAGCTGAAAGCCAAGTTTTGAGAACTACACAAAGATTGCAGAAGCCTCGGTAGCCGATGCGATCAACTGGAAGAAAGGGTATCAGTGATGGAAGATGAAATGAATGAAATGAAGCGAGAAGGGAAGTTTAGAGAAAAAAGAATAAAAAGAAACAAACAAAGCCTCCAAGAAATTTGGGACTATGTGAAAAGACCAAACCTACGTCTGATTGGTGTACCTGCAAATGATGGGGAGAATGGAACCAAGTTGGAAAACACTCTGCAAGATATTATCCAGGAGAACTTCTCCACTCTAGAAAGGCAGGCCAACATTCAGATTCAGGAAATACAGAGAATGCCACAAAGATACTCCTCGAGAAGAGCAACTCGAAGACACATAATTGTCAGATTCACCAAAGTTGAAATGAAGGAAAAAATGTTAAGGGCGGCCAGAAAGGTCGGGTTACCCACAAAGGGAAGCCCATCAGACTAACAGCTGATCTCTCGGCAGAAACTCTACAAGCCAGAAGAGAGTGGGGGGCGACATTCAACATTCTTAAAGAAAAGAATTTTCAACCCAGAATTTCATATCCAGCCAAACTAAGCTTCATAAGTGAAGGAGAAATAAAATACTTTACAAGCAAATGCAGAGTGATTTTGTCACCACCAGGCCTGCTCTAAAAGAGCTCCTGAAGGAAGCACTAAACATGGAAAGGAACAACCGGTACCAGCCACTGCAAAAACATGCCAAATTGTAAAGACCATCGAGGCTAGGAAGAAACTGCATCAACTAATGAGCAAAATAACCAACTAACATCATAATGACAGGATCAGATTCACACATAACAATATTAACTTTAAATGAAAATGGGCTAAATGCTCCAATTAAAAGACACAAACTGGCAAACTGGATAAGGAGTCAGGACCCATCAGTGTGCTGTATTCAGGAAACCCATCTCACGTGCAGAGACACACATAGACTCAAAATAAAGGGATGGAGGAAGATCTATCAAGCAAATGGAAAACAAAAAAAGGCAGGGGTTGCAATCCTAGTCTCTGATAAAATAGACTTTAAAACAACAAAGATCAAAAGAGACAGGGCCATTACATAATGGTAAAGGGATCAATTCAACAAGAAGAGCTAACTATCCTAAACATATATGCACCCAACACAGGAGCACCCAGATTCATAAAGCAATTCCTGAGTGACCTACAAAGGGACTTAAACTCCCACACAAAAATAATGGGAGATTTTAACACCCCACTGTCAACATTAGACAGATCAATGAGACAGAAAGTTAACAACGATATCCAGGAATTGAACTCAGCTCTGCACAAAGTGGACCTAATAGACATCTACAGAACTCTCCACCCCAAATCAACAGAATATTGACCACATAGTTGGAAGTAAAGCACTCCTGAGCAAATGTAAAAGAACAGAAATTATAACAAACTGTCTCTCAGACCACAGTGCAATCAAACAAGAACTCAGGATTAAGAAACACACTCAAAACCACTCAACTACATGGAAATTGAACAAGCTGCTCCTGAACGACTACTGCGTACATAACGAAATGAAGGCAGAAATAAAGATGTTCTTTGAAACCAACTAGAACAAAGACACAACATACAAGAATCTCTGGGACACATTCAAAGCAGTGTGTAGAGGGAAATTTATATCACTAAGTGCCCACAAGAGAAAGCAGGAAAGATCCAAAATTGACCCCCTAATGTCACAATTAAAAGAAATAGAAAAGCAAGAGCAAACACATTGAAAAGCTAGCAGAAGGCTAGAAATAACTAAAATCAGAGCAGAACTGAAGGAAATAGAGACACAAAAAGCCCTTCAAAAAATTAATGAATCCAGGAGCTGGTTTTTTGAAAAGATCAACAAAATTGATAGACCGCTAGCAAGACTAATAAAGAAGAAAAGAGAGAAGAATCAAATAGATGCAATAAAAAATTAAAAAGGGGATATCACCACCAATCCCACAGAAACAAAATCTACCATCAGAGAACACTACAAACACCTCTATGCAAATAAACTAGAAAATCTAGAAGAAATGGATAAATTCCTCGACATATACACCCACCCAAGACTAAACCAGGAAGAAGTCGAATCTCTGAATAGACAAATAACAGGCTCTGAAATTGTGGCAATAATTAATAGCTTACCAACCAAGAAAGTCCAGGACAAGATGGATTCACAGCTGAATTCTACCAGAGGCACAAGGAGGAACTGGCACCATTCCTTCTGAAACTACTCCAATCAATAGAAAAAGAGGGAATCCTCCCTAACACATTTTATGAGGCCAGCATCATCCTGATACCAAAGCCTGGCAGAGACACAACCAAAAAAGAGAATTTCAGACCAATATCCTTGATGAATATTGACGCAAAAATCCTCAATAAAATACTGGCAAAACAAATCCAGCAGCACATCAAAAAGCTCATCCACCATGATCAAGTGGGCTTCATCCCTGAGATGCAAGGCTGGTTCAACATACACAAATCAATAAATGTAATCCAAGATATAAACAGAACCAAAGACAAAAACCACATGATTATCTCAGTAGATGCAGGAAAGGCCTTTGACAAAATTCAACAACGCTTCATGCTAAAAACTCTCAATAAATTATGTATTGATGGGACGTATCTCAAAATCATAAGAGCTATCTATGACAAACCCACAGCCAATATCATACTGAATGGGCAAAAACTGGAAGCATTCCCTTTGAAAACTGGCACAAGAAAGGGATGCCCTCTCTCACCACTCCTATTCAACATAGTGTTGGAAGTTCTGGCCAGAGCAATTAGGCAGGAGAAGGAAATAAAGGGTATTCAATTAGGAAAAGAGGAAGTCAAATTGTCCCTGTTTGCAGATGACATGATTGTATATCTAGAAAACCCCATTGTCTCAGCCCAAAAGCTCCTTAAGCTGATTAGCAACTTCAGCAAAGTCTCAGGATACAAAATCAATGTGCAAAAATCTCAAGCATTCTTGTACACCAATCACAGACAAACAGAGAGCCATATCATGAGTGAACTCCCATTCACAATTGCTTCAAAAAGAATAAAATACCTAGGAATCCAACTTACAAGGGACATGAAGGACCTCTTCAAGAAGAACTACAAACCACTGCTCAATGAAATAAAAGAGGATACAAACAAATGGAAGAATATTCCATGCTCATGGGTTGGAAGAATCAATATTATGAAAGTGGCGTACTGCCCAAGGTAATTTATAGATTCAGTGCCATCCCCATCAAGCTACTAATGACTTTCTTCACAGAATTGGAAAAAACTACTTTAAAGTTCATATGGAACCAAAAAAGAGCCCGCATCACCAAGTCAATCCTAAGCCAAAAGAACAAAGCTGGAGGCATCACGCTACCTGACTTTAAGCTATACTACAAGCCTACAGTAACCAAAACAGCATGGTACTGGTACCACAACAGAGACATAGATCAATGGAACAGAACAGAGCCCTCAGAAATAATGCCACATATCTACAACTATCTGATCTTTGACAAACCTGAGAAAAACAAGCAATGGGGAAAGGATTCCCTATTTAATAAATGGTGCTGGGAAAACTGGCTAGCCATATGTAGAAAGCTGA
This sequence comes from Nomascus leucogenys, assembly GCF_006542625.1. Taxonomy (NCBI): domain Eukaryota; kingdom Metazoa; phylum Chordata; class Mammalia; order Primates; family Hylobatidae; genus Nomascus; species Nomascus leucogenys. Next base: position 82,876,034 of record NC_044384.1, on the reverse strand, counting down.
AACTGGATCCCTTCCTTACACCTTATACAAAAATTAATTCAAGATGGATTAAAGACTTACATGTTAGACCCAAAACCATAAATACCCTACAAGAAAACCTAGGCAATACCATTCAGGACATAGGCGTGGGCAAGGACTTCATGTCTAAAACACCAAAAGCAATGGCAACAAAAGCCAAAATTGACAAATGGGATCTAATTAAACTAAAGCGCTTCTGCACAGCAAAAGAAACTACCATCAGAGTGAACAGGCAACCTACAGAATGGGAGAAAATTTTTACAACCTACTCATCTGACAAAGGGCTAATATCCAGAATCTACAATGAACTCAAACAAGTTTACAAGAAAAAAACAAACGACCCCATCAAAAAGTGGATGAAGGACATGAACAGACATTCCTCAAAAGAAGACATTTATGCAGCCAAAAAATACATGAAAAAATGCTCATCATCACTGGCCATCAGAGAAATGCAAATCAAAACCACAGTGAGATACCATCTCACACCAGTTAGAATGGCCATCATTAAAAAGTCAGGAAACAACAGATGCTGGAGAGGATGTGGAGAAATAGGAACACTTTTACAGTGTTGATGGGACTGTAAACTAGTTCAAGCATTGTGGAAGTCAGTGTGGCGATTCCTCAGGGATCTAGAAGTAGAAATACCATTTGACCCAGCCTTCCCATTACTGGGTATATACCCAAAGGACTATAAACCATGCTGCTATAAAGACACATGCACACGTATGTTTATTGCGGCACTATTCACAATAGCAAAGACTTGGAACCAACCCAAATGTCCAAAAATGATACACTGGATTAAGAAAATGTGGCACATATACACCATGGAATACTATGCAGCCATAAAAAATGATGAGTTCGTGTCCTTTGTAGGGACATGGATGAAACTGGAAAACATCATTCTCAGTAAACTATCACAAGAACAAAAAACCAAACACAGCATGTTCTCACTCATATGTGGGAATTGAACAATAATTCATGGACACAGGAAGGGGAACATCACACTCCGGGGATTGTTGTGGGGTGGGGGGAGGGGGGAGGGACAGCATTAGGAGATATACCTAATGCTAGATGACGAGTTAATGGGTGCAGCAAACCAACATGGCACATGGATACATATGTAACAAACCTGCACATTGTGCACATGTACCCTAAAACCTAAAGTATAATAATAAAATAAAATAAAATAAAATAAATAAATAAATAAATAAAATAAAAATAAAAAGAAGAAGAAGGGGGTGGAGCCAAGATGGCCGAATAGGAACAGCTCCATTCTATAGCTCCCAGCATGAATGATGCACAAGACGGGTGATTTCTGCATTTCCAACTGAGGTACCGGGTTCATCTCACTGGGGAGTGCCGAACAGTGGGTGCAGGACAGTGGATGGAGTGCACCATGCATGAGCCAAAACAGGGCGAGGCATTGCCTAACCCAGGAAGCACAAGGGGTCAGGGAATTCCCTTTCCCACTCAAAGAAAGGGGTGACAGATAGCAGCTGGAAAATCGGGTCACTCCCACCCTAATACTGCGCTTTTCCAATGGTCTTAGCAAATGGCACACTAGGAGATTATATCCCACACCTGGCTCAGAGGGTCCTATGCCCATGGAGCCTCCCTCATTGCCATAACAGCAGTCTGAGACCAAACTGCAAGGTGGCAGTGAAGCTGGGGGAGGGGTGCCTACCATGGCTCAGGCTTGAGTAGGTAAACAAAGCGGCCAGGAAGCTCAAACTCGGTGGAGCCCACCACAGCTCAAGGAAGCCTGCCCACCTCTGTAGGCTCCACCTCTGGGGGCAGGGCACAGACAAACAAAAGACAGCAATAACCTCTGCAGACTTAAATGTCCCTGTCTGACAGCTTTGAAGAGAATAGGGGTTCTCCCAGCACACAGCTTGAGATCTGAGAATGGGCAGACTGCCTTCTCAAGTGGGTCCCTGACCCCCAAGTAGCCTAACTGGGAGGCACCCCCAAGTAGGGGCAGACTGACACCTCACACGGCCAGGTACTCCTCTGAGACAAAGCTTCCAGAGGAACGATCAGGCAGCAGCATTTGTAGTTCATCAATATCCACTGTTCTGCAGCCACCAATGCTGATACCCAGCCAAACAGGGTCTGGAGTGGACCTCCAATAAACTCCAACAGACCTTCAGCTGAGGGTCCTGACTTTTAGAAGGAAAACTAACAAACAGAAAGGACATCCACACCAAAAACCCATCTGTACGTCACCATCAACAAAGACCAAAGGTAGATACAACCACAAAGATGGGGAGAAAACAGAGCAGAAAACCCGGAAACTCTAAAAATTAGAGTGCCTATCCTCCTCCAAAGGAATGCAGCTCCTCACCAGCAATGGAACAAAGCTGGATGGAAAATGACTTTTACGAGTTGAGAGAAGAAGGCTTCAGAAGATCAAACTACTCCGAGCTAAAGGAGGAAGTTCGAACCAATGGAAAAGAAGTTAAAAACTTTGAAAAAAAAGTTAGACGAATGGATAACTAGAACACCCAATGCAGAGAAGTCCTTAAAGGACCTGACGGAGCTGAAAACCATGTCACCCCTTTCTTGTGATGAATGCACAAGCCTTAGTAACCGATGTGATCAACTGGAAGAAAGGGTATCAGTGGTGGAAGACGAAATGAATGAAATGAAACGTGAAGAGAAGTTTAGAGAAAAAAGAATAAAAAGAAATGAACAAAGCCTCCAAGAAATATGGGACTATGTGAAAAGACCAAATCTATGTCTAATTGGTATACCTGAAAGTGACGGGTAGAATGGAACCAAGTTGGAAAACACTCTGCAGGATATTATCCAGGACAACTTCCCCAATCTAGCAAGGCAGGCCAACATTCACATTCAGGAAACATAGAGAATGCCACAAAGATACACCTCGAGAAGAGGAACTCCAAGACACATAAATGTCAGATTCACCAAAGTTGAAAGGAAGGAAAAAATGTTAAGGGCAGCCAGAGAGGAAGGTTGGGTTACCCACAAGGGGAAGCCCATCAGCCTAACAGCTGATCTCTCCACAGAAACTCTACAAGCCAGAAGAGAGTGGCGGCCCATATTCAACATTCTTAAAGAAAAGAATTTTCAACCCAGAATTTCATACCAAGTCAAACTAAGGTTCATAAGTGAAGGAGAAATAAAATACTTTACAGACAAGCAAATGCTGAGAGATTTTGTCACCACCAGGCCTGCCCAAAAAGAGCTCCTGAAGGAAGCACTAAACATGGAAAGGAACAACCAGTACCAGCCACTGCAAAAACATGCCAAATTGTAAAGACCATCAAGACTAGGAAGAAACTGCATCAACTAATGAGCAAAATAACAAGCTAACATCATAATGACAGGATCAAATTCACACAAAACAATACTAAGCTTAAATGTAAATGGGCTAAATTCTCCAATTAAAAGACACAGACTGGCAAATTGGATAGTCAAGACTCATTAGTGTGCTGTATTCAGGAAACCCATCTCACCTGCAGAGACACACATAGGCTCAAAATAAAGGAATGGAGGAAGATCTACCAAGCAAATGGAAAACAAAAAAAGGCAGGGGTTGCAATCCTAGTCTTGGATAAAACAGACTTTAAACCAACAAAGATCAAAAGAGACAAAGAAGGCCATTACATAATGCTAAAGGGATCAATTCAACAAGAAGAACTAACTATCCTAAATGTATATATGCACCCAATACAGGAGCACCCAGATTTATAAAGCAAGTCCTTAGTGACCTACAAAGACACTTAGACTCCCACACAATAATAATGGGAGACTTTAACACCCCACTGTCAACATTACACAGATAAACGAGACAGAAAGTTAAAAAGGATATCCAGGAATTGAACTCAGCTCTGCACCAAGCACACCTAATAGACATCTACAGAACTCTCCACCCCAATTCAACAAAATATACATTCTTTTCAGCACCACACCACACCTATTCCAAAATTGACCACATAGTTGGAAGTAAAGCACCCCTGAGCAAATGTAAAACAACAGAAATTATAACACACTGTCTCTCAGACCACAGTGCAATCAAACCAGAACTCAGGATTAAGAAACACACTCAAAACCGCTCAACTACATGGAAACTGAACAACCTGCTCCTGAATGACTACTGGGTACATAACGAAATGAAGGCAGAGATAAAGATGTTCTTTGAAACCAACGAGAATGAAGACACAACATACCAGAATCTCTGGGACACATTTAAAGCAGTGTGTAGAGGGAAATTTATATCACTAAATGCCCACAAGAGAAAGCAGGAAAGATCTAAAATTGACACCCTAACATCACAATTAAAAGAACTAGAGAAGCAAGAGCAAACACATTCAAAAGCTAGCAGAAGGCAAGAAATAACTAAGATCAGAGCAAAACTGAAGGAAATAGAGACACGAAAAACCCTTCAAAAAATCAGTGAATCCAGGAGCTGGTTTTTTGAAAAGACAAACAAAATTGATAGACTGCTAGCAAGACTAATAAAGAAGAAAAGAGAGAAGAATCACATAGATGCAATAAAAAATGACAAAGGGGTTATCACTACCGATCCCACAGAAATACAAACTACCATCACAAACACCTCTATGGAAATAAACTAGAAAATCTAGAAGAAATAGATACATTCCTCGACACATACACTCTCCCAAGACTAAACCAGGAATAAGTTGAACCTCTGAATAGACCAATAACAGTCTCTGAAATTGAGGCAATAATTAATAGCTTACCCACCAAAAAAAGTCCAGGACCAGATGGATTCACAGCCGAATTCTACCAGAGGTACACGGAGGAGCTGCTACCATTCCTTCTGAAACTATTCCAATCAATAGAAAAAGAGGGAATCCTCCCTAACTCATTTTATGAGGCCAGCGTCATCCTGATACCAAAGCCTGGCAGAGACACAACAAAAAAAGAGAATTTTAGACCAATATCCTTGATGAACATTGATGCAAAAATCCTCAATAAAATACTGGCAATCCAAATCCGGCAACACATCAAAAAGCTTATACACCATGATCAAGTGGGCTTCATCCCTGGGATGCAAGACTGGTTCAACATATGAAAATCAATAAGTGTAATCCAGCATATAAACAGAACCAAAGACAAAAACCACATGATTATCTCAATAGATGCAGAAAAGGCCTGTGACAAAATTCAACAACACTTCATGCTAAAAACTGTCAATAAATTAGGTACTCATGGGATATATCTCAAAATAATAAGAGCTGTCTATGACAAACCCACAGCCAATATCATACTGAATGGGCAAAAACTGGAAGCATTCTCTTTGAAAACTGGCACAAGACAGGGAGGCCATTTCTCACCATTCCTATTCCACATAATGTTGGAAGCTCTGGCCAGGGCAATCAGGCAGGAGAAGGGAATAAAGTGTACTCAATTAGGAAAAGAGGAAGTCAAATTGTCCCTGTTTCCAGATGACATGATTGTATATCTAGAAAACCCCATTGTCTCAGCCCAAAATCTCCTTAAGCTGATAAGCAACTTCAGCAAAGTCTCAGGATACAAAATCAATGTACAAAAATCTCAAGCATTCTTATACACCAATAACAGACAAACAGAAAGCCAAATCATGTGTGAACTCCCATTCACAATTGCTTCAAAGAGAATAAAATACCTAGGAATCCAATTTACAAGGGATGTAAAGGACCTCTTCAAGGAGAACTACAAACCACTGCTCAATGAAATAAAAGAGGATACAAACAAATGGAAGAACATTCCATGCTCATGGGTAGGAAGAATCAGTATCATGAAAGTGGCCATACTGCCCAAGGTAATTGATTGATTCAATGCCATCCCCATCAAGCTACCAATGACTTTCTTCACACAATTGCAAAAAACTACTTTAAAGTTCATATGGAACCAAAAAAGAGCCTGCATCACCAAGTCAATCCTAACCCAAAAGAACAAAGTTGGAGGCATCACGCTACCTGACTTCAAGCTATACTACAAGGCTACAGTAACCAAAACAGCATGGTACTGGTACCCAAACGGAGATCTAGACCAATGGAACAGAACAGAGCCCTCAGAAATAATGCCACATATCTACAACTATCTGATCTGAAACCTGACAAAAACAAGCAATGGGGAAAGGATTCCCTATTTAATAAATGGTGCTGGGAAAACTGGCTAGCCATATGTAGAAAGCTGAAACTGGATCCCTTCCTTACACCTTATACAAAAATTAATTCAAGATGGATTAAAGACTTACATGTTAGACCTAAAATCATAAAAACCCTAGAAGAAAACCTAGACAATACCATTCAGGACATAGGCATGGGCAAGGAATTCATGTCTAAAACACCAAAACCAATGGCAACAAAAGCCAAAACTGACAAATGGGACCTAATTAAACTAAAGAGCTTCTTCTGCACAGCAAAAGAAACCATCATCAGAGTGAACGGGCAACCTACAGAACAGGAGAAAATTTTCACAACCTGCTTATCTGACAAAGGGCTAATATCAAGAATCTACAATGAACTCAAACAAATTTACAAGAAAAAAACAAACAACCCCATCAAAAAGTGGGTGAAGGATATGAACAGACACCAGTCAAAAGAAGACATTTATGCAGCCAAAAAACACATGAAAAAATGCTCATCATCACTGGCCATCAGAGAAATGCAAATCAAAACCACAATGAGATACCATCTCACACCAGTTAGAATGGCCATCATTAAAAAGTCAGGAAACAACAGGTGCTGGAGAGGATGTGGAGAAATAGGAACACTTTTACACTGTTGGTGGGACTGTAAACTAGTTCAACCATTGTGGAAGTCAGCGTAGTGATTCCTCAGGGATCTAGAACTAGAAATACCATTTGACCCAGCCATCCCATTACTGGGTATATACCCAAAGGACTATAAATCATGCTGCTATAAAGACACATGCACATGTATGTTTTCTGCGGCACTATTCACAATAGCACAGACTTGGAACCAACCCAAATGTCCAACAATGATAGACTGGATTAAGAAAATGTGGCACATATACACCATGGAATACTATGCAGCCATGAGAAATGATGAGTTCATGTCCTTTTAGGGACATGGATGAAGCTGGAAACCATCATTCTCAGCAAACTATCGCAAGGACAAAAAACCAAACACCGCATGTTCTCACTCATAGGTGGGAATTGAAAAATGAGAACACGTGGACACAGGAAGGGGACCATCACACACCAGGGACTATTGTGGGGTGGGGGGAGGGGAGAGCCATAGTATTAGGAGATATACCTAGTGCTAAATGACGAGTTAATGGGGGCAGCACACCAGCATGGCACATGTATACACATGTAAGAAACCTGCATGTTGTGCATATGTACCCTAAAACTTAAAGTATAATAATAATAAAATAAAATAAAATAAAAAAAGAAGAAGAAGAAGGGGGGGCGAAGAAGAAAGAAGAAGGAGGAGGAGAGGAGGAAGAAGAAAGAAGAATAAGAAGGAGAAGGAAGAAGAAGGAGGAGGAGGAGGAGGAGGAGGAAGGAAGAAAGAAGAAGGAAGAAGGAAGCAAGGAGAAAGAGGAAAGAAGAAGGAATTTTCTCTTTCAAGGGTTTTTGGGAGACAAAAATGCCTGTGTTGGTTCTATGTGACCAGTAATATATACCACTGGACAAACATTGGGAGTGGGCAGATACTCTGCAATCCTGGCTACTCTCACAGCATATTTACATTATAATAAAACTGTTAAATCTTATATATCCTGAGTGTTTGTAAAACATATGTCTAATTTCTAAATTTGTATTTCAATTCAGAATGGAATGTAATCTATATAAAGAGGTGCTGGCCAGGTGCGGTGGCTCACGCCTGTAATCCCAGCATTTTGGGTGGCTGAGATGGGTGGATCACGAGGTCAGGAGATCGAGACCATCCTGGCTAACATGGTGAAACCCCGTCTCTACCAAAAAAAATACAAAAAAATATCAGCCAGGTGTGGTGGCGGGCACCTTTAGTCCCAGCTGCTCAGGAGGCTAAGGCAGGAGAATGGCGTGAACCCGGGAGGCAGAGCTTGCAGTGAGCCGAGATTGTGCCACTACCTCCAGCCTAGGTGACAGAGCGAGACTCCGTCTCAAAAAAAAAAAAAAGTGCTATGATTAACAAAATGATGAAGTGGCAGTTATTGAAAATCCTGGTCAATCAAAGCAAACAAATAGAAGTGTGTGTGTGTGTAATGTATATTCTCAAAGGGAAATGATACATATAAAGTTGTTAAAAGCAGTGATATTTGGAGTGCCAAGCCTTTGTTGCCAATCCGGTTGTCCATTCTTATAAAAAGGTATTAGAGACATCATAGTGGATTTCCACTGTGAAGCACAGTGCAGCAGTTAGAAAAATAAATTGTAAAGACACTTAGGAATGTTTATGTATCTCAAAAACATAGTGGTGAGTGTAAAATGAAAAAGAATGATATAATACATTTACACAATATATACATTAAAACATATGTAACTGTCAGGCCTCTGAGCCCAAGCCAAGCCATTGCATCCCCTGTGACTTGCATGTATACATCCAGATGGCCTGAAGTAACTGAAGATCCACAAAAGAAGTAAAAAGAGCCTTAACTGATGACATTCCACCATTGTGATTTGTTTCTGCCCCACCCTAACTGATCAATGTACTTTGTAATCTCCCCCACCCTTAAGAAGGTTCTTTGTAATTCTTCCTACCCTTGAGAATGTACTTTGTGAGATCTACCCCCTGCGCCCAAAACATTGCTCCTAATTCCACCGCCTATCCCAAAACCTATAAGAACTAGTGATAATCCACCACCCTTTGCTGATTCTCTTTTAGGACTCAGCCCACCTGCACCCAGGTGAAATAGACAGCTTTGTTGCCCACACAAAGCCTGTTTGGCGGTCTCTTCACATGGACGTGCATGAAATTTGGTGCCCTGACTTGGATCAGGGGACCTCCCTTGGGAGATCAATCTCCCATCCTCCTGCTCTTTGCTCCATGAGAAAGATCCACCTATGACCTCAGGTCCTCAGACCGACCAGCCCAAGAAACATCTCACCAATTTCAAATCCGGTAAGCGGCCTCTTTTTACTCTCTTCTCCAACCTCCCTCAATATCCCTCAACCTCTTTCTCCTTTCAATCTTGGCACCACACTTCAATCTCTCCCTTCTCTTAATTTCAATTCCTTTCCTTTTCTGGTAGAGACAAAGGAGACACGTTTTATCCGTGGACCCAAAACTATGGCACTGGTCACGAACTGGAAAGGCAGCCTTCCCTTGGTGTTTAATCATTGCAGGGATGCCTCTCTGACTATTCACCCATGTTTCAAAGGTGTCAGAACACGCAGGGACGCCTGCCTTGGTCCTTCACCCAGAGCGGCAAGTCCCACTTTTCTGGGGGAGGGGCAAGTACCTGAACCCCTTCTCTCTGTGTCTCTACCTCTTTGCATTTCTGGGGGAGGGGCAAGTACCCCTCATCCCCTTCTCCTTCACCCTTAGAGGCAAGTCCCACTTTTCTAGGGGAGGGGCAAGTACCCCTCAACCCCTTCTCCTTCACCCTTAGCGGCAAGTCCCGCTTTTCTAGGGGGCAAGAACCCCCAATACCTTATTTCCACACCCCAACCTCTTATCTCTGTGCCCCAATCCCTTATTTCTATGCCCTGACCCCTTTCCCACTTCTCTGGAGGGTAAGAACCCCCAAACCCCTTCCCTCTGCATCTCTATGCTATCTTCTCTCTGGGTTTGCCTCCTTCACTATGGGCAACCTTCCACCCTCCATTCCTCCTTCTTCTCCCTTAGCCTGTGTTCTCAAGAACTTAAAACCTCTTCAACTCACACCTGACCTAAAACCTAAATGCCTTATTTTCTTCTGCAACACCACTTGGCCCCAATACAAACTTGACAATGGCTCTAAATGGCCAGAAAATGGCACTTTCGATTTCTCAATCCAACAAGACCAAAATAATTTTTGTCAAAAAATGGGCAAATGGTCTGAGGTGCCTTATGTCCAGGCATTTTTCACAATTCATTCCCTCCCTAGTCTCTGTTCCCAATGCGATTCCTCCCAGATCCTCCTGCTTTCCCTCCTGCTTGTCCCCTCAGTCCCAACCTGAAGCATTGCTGAGTCTTTCCAGTCTTCCTTTTCTACAGACCCAACTGACCTTTCCCCTCCTCCCCAGGCTGCTCATCACCAGGCTGAGCTAGGTCCCAATTCATCCCCAGCCTCCGCTCCTCCACCCTATAATCCTTTTATCACCTCCCCTCCTCGCACCCGGTCTGGCTTACAGTTTCCTTCTGTGACTAGCCCTCCCCCAACTGCCCAGCAATTTATTCTTAAAACAGAGGCTGGAGCTAAAGGCATAGTCAAGGTTAATGCTCCTTTTTCTTTATCCCAAATCAGATAGCGTTTAGGCTCTTTTTCATCAAATATAAAAATCCAGCCCACCTCAGGGAGTTCCCTTTCTTAGTCAAAGAAAGGGGTAACGGACGGCACCTGGAAAATCAGGTCACTCCCACCCTAATACTGCGCTTTTCATATGGGCTTGGAAAACGGCACACCAGGAGACTGTGTCCTGCACCTGGCTCAGAGGGTCCTATGCCCACGGAGTCTCACTGATTGCTAGCACAGCAGTCTGAGATCAAACTGCAAAGTGGCAGCAAGGCTGGGGGAGGGGCGCCCACCATTGCCCAGGCTTGCTTAGGTAAACAAAGCAGCCAGGAAGCTCGAACTGGGTGGAGCCCACCACAGCTCAAGGAGGCCTGCCTGCCTCTGTAGGCTCCACCTCTGGGGGCAGGGCACAGACAAACAAAAAGTCAGCAGTAACCTCTGCAGACTTAAATGTCCCTGTCTGACAGCTTTGAGGAGAGTAGTGGTTCTCACAGCACGCAGCTGGAGATCTGAGAACGGGCAGACTGCCTCCTAAAGTGGGACCCTGACCCCTGAGCAGCCTAACTGGGAGGCATCCCCCAGTAGGGACAGACTGACACCTCACTTGGCTGGGTACTCCTCTAAAACTTCCAGAGGAATGATCAGAGAGCTGAATTTGTGGTTCACAAAAATCCACTGTTCAGCAGCCACCGCTGCTGTCACACAGCCAAACAGGGTCTGGAGTGGACCTCTAGCAAACTCCAACAGACCTGCACCTGAGGGTCCTGTCTGTTAGAAGGAAAACTAACAAACAGAGAGGACACCCACACCAAAAATCCATCCGTACATCACCATCATCAAAGACCAAAAGTAGAAAAAACTACAAAGATGGGGAGAAAACAGAGCAGAAAAACTGGAAACTCTAAAAAGCAGAGCACCTCTCCTCCTCCAAAGGAACGCAGTTCCTCACCAGCAATGGAATAAAGCTGGATGGAGAATGACTTTGATGAGTTGAGAGAAGGAGGCTTCAGACGATCAAACTACTCCAAGCTACAGGAGGAAATTCAAACCAATGGCAAAGAAGTTAAAAACTTTGAATAAAAATTAGACAAAGGTTTAACTAAAATAACTAATGCAGAGAAGTGCTTAAAGGAGCTGATGCAGCTGAAAGCCAAGTTTTGAGAACTACGTGAAGACTGCAAAAGCCTCAGTAGCCAATGCAATCAACTGGAAGAAAGGGTATCAGTGATGGAAGATGAAATGAATGAAATGAAGCGAGAAGGGAAGTTTAGAGAAAAAGGAATAAAAAGAAATGAACAAAGCCTCCAAGAAATATGGGACTATGTGAAAAGACCAAACCTACGTCTGATTGGTGTACCTGAAAGTGACGGGGAGAATGGAACCAAGTTGGAAAACACTCTTCAGGATATTATCCAGGACAACTTCCCCAATCTAGCAAGGCAGGCCAACATTCAGATTCAGGAAATATAGAGAACACCAAAAAGATACTCCTCAAGAAGAGCAACTCCAAGACACATAATTGTCAGATTCACCAAAGTTGAAATGAAGGAAAAAATGTTAAGGGCGGCCAGAGAGAAAGGTCGGGTTACCTACAAAGGGAAGCCCATCAGACTAACAGCTGATCTCTCAGAAGAAACTCTACAAGCCAGAAGAGAGTGGGGGCCAATATTCAACATTCTTAAAGAAAAGAATTTTCATGCCGGAATTTCATATCCAGCCAAACTAAGCTTCATAAGTGAAGGAGAAATAAAATGCTTTACAGACAAGCAAATGCTGAGTGATTTTGTCACCACCAGGCCTGCCCTAAAAGAGCTCCTGAAGGAAGCACTAAACATGGAAAGGAACAACCAGTACCAGCCACTGCAAAATCATGCCAAATTGTAAAGACCATCGAGGCTAGGAAGAAACTGCATCAACTAACGAGCAAAATAACCAGCTAACATCATAATGACAGGATCAAATTCACACATAACAATATTAACTTTAAATGTAAATGGGCTAAATGCTCCAATTAAAAGACACAGACTGGAAATTGGATAAGGAGTCAAGACCCATCAGTGTGCTGTATTCAGGAAACCCATCTCACGTGCAGAGACAGATATAGACTAAAAATAAAGGGATGGAGGAAGATCTATCAAGCAAATGGAAAACAAAAAAAGGCAGGGGTTGCAATCCTAGTCTCTGATAAAATAGACTTTAAACCAACAAAGGTCAAAAGAGACAAAGAAGGCCATTACATAATGGTAAAGGGATCAACTCAACAAGAAGAACTAACTATCCTAAATATATATGTACCCAACACAGGAGCACCCAGATTCATAAAGCAAGTCCTGAGTGACCTACAAAGAGACTTAGACTCCCATACAATAATAATGGGAGATTTTAACACCCCACTGTCCACATTTGACAGATCGATGAGACAGAAAGTTAACAAGGATACCCAGGAATTGAACTCAGCTATGCACCAAGCGGACCTAATAGACATCTACAGAACTCTCCACCCCTAATCAACAGAATATACATTTTTTTCAGCACCACACCACACCTATTCCAAAATTGACCACATAGTTGGAAGTAAAGCACTCCTCAGCAAATGTAAAAGAACAGAAATTATAACAAACTGTCTCTCAGATCACAATGCAATCAAACTAGAACTCAGGATTAAGAAACTCACTCAAAACCACTCAACTACATGGAAACTGAACAACCTGCTCCTGAATGACTACTGGGTACATAACAAAATGAAGGCAGAAATAAAGATGTTCTTTGAAACCAACTAGAACAAAGACACAACATACCAGAATCTCTGGGACACATTCAAAGCAGTGTGTAAAGGGAAATTTATAGCACTAAATGCCCACAAGAGAAAGCAGGAAAGATCCAAAATTGACATCCTAACATCACAATTAAAAGAAATAGAAAAGCAAGAGCAAACACATTCAAAAGCTAGCAGAAGGCAAGAAATAACTAAAATTAGAGCAGAACTGAAGGAAATAGGGACACGAAAAATCCTTCAAAAAATTAATGAATCCAGGAGCTGGTTTTTTGAAAAGATCAACAAAATTGATAGACCACTAGCAAGACTAATAAAGAAGAAAAGAGGGAAGAATCAAATAGATGCAATAAAAAATGATAAAGGGGATGTCACCACCGATCCCACAGAAATACAATCACCATCAGAGAATACTACAAACACCTCTATGCAAATAAACTAGAAAATCTAGAAGAAATGGATAAATTCCTTGACAAATACACTCTCCCAAGACTAAACCAGGAAGAAGTTCAATCACTGAATAGACCAATAACAGGCTCTGAAATTGTGGCAATAATCAATAGCTTACCAACCAAAAAGAGTCCAGGACCTGATGGAGTCACAGCCGAATTCTACCAGAGGTACAAGGAGGAACGGGTACCATTCTTTGTGAAACCATTCCAATCAATAGAAAAAGAGGGAATCCTCCCTAACACATTTTATGAGGCCAGCATCATCCTGATACCAAAGCCTGGCAGAGACATAACCAAAAAACAGAATTTCAGACCAATATCCTTGATGAACATTGACGCAAAAATCTTCAATAAAATACTGGCAAACCGAATCCAGCAGCACATCAAAAAGCTTATCCACCATCATCAAGTGGGCTTCATCCCTGGGATGCAAGGCTGGTTCAACATACACAAATCAATAAATGTAATCCAGCATATAAACAGAACCAAAGACAAAAACCACATGATTATCTCAATAGATGCAGAAAAGGCCTTTGACAAAATTCAACAACCCTTCATGCTAAAAACTCTCAATAAATTAGGTATTGAAGGGACGTATCTCAAAATAATAAGAGCTATCTATGACAAACCCACAGCCAATATCATACTGAATGGGCAAAAACTGGAAGCATTCCCTTTGAAAAATGGCACAAGACAGGAATGCCCTCTCTCACCACTCCTATTCAACATAGTGTTGGAAGTTCTGGCCAGAGCAATTAGGCAGGAGAAGGAAATGAAGGGTATTCAATTAGGAAAAGAGGAAGCCAAATTGTCCCTGTTTGCAGATGACATGATTGTATATCTAGAAAACCCCATTGTCTCAGCCCAAAATCTCCTTAAGCTGATAAGCAACTTCAGCAAATTCTCAGGATACAAAATCAATGTACGAAAATCACAAGCATTCTTGTACACCAATCAGAGACAAACAGAGAGCCAAATCATGAGTGAACTCCCATTCACAATTGCTTCAAAGAGAATAAAATACCTAGGAATCCAACTTACAAGGGATGTGAAGGACCTCTTCAAGGAGAACTACAAACCTCTGCTCAGTGAAATCAAAGAGGATACAAACAAATGGAAGAACATTCCATGCTCATGGGTTGGAAGAATCAGTATCGTGAAAATGGCCATACTGCCCAAGGTTATTTACAGATTCAATGCCATCCCCATCAAGCTACCAATGACTTTCTTCACACAATTGCAAAAAACTACTTTAAAGTTCGTATGGAACCAAAAAACAGCCTGCATCACCAAGTCAATCCTAAGCCAAAAGAACAAAGCTGGAGGCATCATGCTACCTGACTTCAAACTATACTACAAGGCTACAGTAACCAAAACAGCATGGTACTGGTACCCAAACGGAGATCTAGACCAATGGAACAGAACAGAGCCCTCAGAAATAATGCCACATATCTACAACTATCTGATCTGAAACCTGACAAAAACAAGCAATGGGGAAAGGATTCCCTATTTAATAAATGGTGCTGGGAAAATTGGCTAGCCATATGTAGAAAGCTGAAACTGGATCCCTTCCTTACACCTTATACAACAATTAATTCAAGATGGATTAAAGACTTAAATGTTAGACCTAAAATCATAAAAACCCTAGAAGAAAACCTAGGCAATACCATTCAGGACATAGGCATGGGCAAGGACTTCATGTCTAAAACACCGAAACCAATGGCAACAAAAGCCAAAATTGACAAATGGGATCTAATTCAACTAAAGAGCTTCTGCACAGCAAAAGAAACTACCATCAGAGTGAACAGGCAACCTACAGAATGGGAGGAAATTTTCACAACCTACTCATCTGACAAAGGGCTAATATCCAGAATCTACAATGAAGTCAAACAAATTTACAAGAAAAAAACAAACAACCCCATCAAAAAGTGGGTGAAGGACATGAACAGACACTTCTCAAAAGAAGACATTTATGCAGCCAAAAAACACATGAAAAAATGCTCATCATCACTGGCCATCAGAGAAATGCAAATCAAAACCACAATGAGATACCATCTCACACCAGTTTGAATGGCCATCATTAAAAAGTGAGGAAACTACAGGTGCTGGAGAGGATGTGGAGAAATAGGAACACTTTTACACTGTTGGTGGGACTGTAAACTAGTTCAACCATTGTGGAAGTCAGTGTGGCGATTCCTCAGGGATCTAGAACTAGAAATACCATTTGACCCAGCCATCCCATTACTGGGTATATACCCAAAGGACTATAAATCATGCTACTATAAAGACACATGCACACGTGTATTTATTGCAGCACTATTCACAATAGCAAAGACTTGGATTCAACCCAAATGTCCAACAATGATAGACTGGATTAAGAAAATGTGGCACATATACACCATGGAATACTATGCATCCATAAAAACTGATGAGTTCATGTCATTTGTAGGGACATGGATGAAACTGGAAACCATCATTCTCAGCAAACTATTGCAAGGACAGAAAACCAAACACGGCATGTTCTCAGTCATAGGTGGGAATTCAACAATGAGAACACATGGACACAGGAAGGGGAACATCACACTCCGGGGACTGTTGTGGGGTGGGAGGAGGGGGGAGGGACAGCATTAGGAGATATACCTAATGCTAGATGACGAGTTAATGGGTGCAGCACACCAACATGGCACATGTATACATATGTAACAAACCTGCACATTGTGCACATGTACCCTAAGGCTTAAAGTATAATAATAATAATAATAAGTAGAATCTGGGCAAAAAAAAAAAAAAAAAAATCCAGCCCAGTTGATGGCTCCTTTGGCAGCAACCTTGAGATGCTTTACAACCCTAGACCCTAAAAGGTCAAAAGGCCATCTTATTCTCAGTATATATTTTATCACCCAATCTGCTCCTGACATTAAATAAAACTCCAAAAATTAGAATCTGGCCCCCAAACCCCACAACAGGACTTAATTAACTTCACCTTCAAGGTGTACAATAATAGAAAAAAGTTGCAATTCCTTGCCTCCACTGTGAAACAAACCCCAGCCACATCTCCAGCACACAAGAACTTCCAAATGCCGGAACCACAGCGGCCAGGCGTTCCTCCAGAACCTCCTCCCCCAGGAGCTTGCTACAAGTGCCAGAAATCTGACCACCAGGCCAAGGAATGCCTGCAGCCCAGGATTCCTCTTAAGCCATGTCCCATCTGTGTGAAACCCCACTGGAAATCGGACTGTTCAACTCACCTGGCAGCCACTCCCAGAGCCCCTGGAACTCTGGCCCAAGGCTCTCTGACTCCTTCTCGGCTTAGCGGCTGAAGACTGACGCCGCCTGATTGTCTCAGAAGCCCCGTAGACCATCACGGATGCCGAGCTTTAGGTAACTCTCACAGTGGAGGGTAAGTCCATCCCCTTCTTAATCAATACAGAGGCTACCCACTCCGCATTACCTTCTTTTCAAAGGCCTGTTTCCCTTGCCTCCATAACTGTTGTGGGTATTGACAGCCAGGCTTCTAAACCTCTTAAAACTCCCCAACTCTGGTGCCAACTTAGACAATACTCTTTTAAGCACTCCTTTTAGTTATCCCCACCTGCCCAGTTCCCTTACTAGGCTGAGACACTTTAACTAAATTATCTGCTTCCCTGATTATTCCTGGATTACAGCTACATCTCATTGCTGCCCTTCTTCCCAATCCAAAGCCTCCTCTGCCTCCTCCTCTTGTATTCCCCTGCCTTAACCCACAAGTATAAGATACGTCTACTCCCTCCCTGGCGACCGATCATGCATCCCTTACCATCTCATTAAAACCTAATCACCCTTACCCCACTCAATGCCAATATCCCATCCCACAGCATGCTTTGAAAGGATTAAAGCCTGCTATCACTCGCCTGCTACAGCATGGCCTTTTGAAGCCTATAAACTCTCCTTACAATTCCCCCATTTTACCTGTCCTAAAACCAGGCAAGCCTTACAAGTTAGTTCAGGATCTATGCCTTATCAACCAAATTGTTTTGCCTATCCACCCCGTGGTGCCAAACCCATATACTCTCCTGTCCTCAATATCTCCCTCCACAATTCATTATTCTGTTCTGGATCTCAAACATGCTTTCTTTACTATTCCTTTGCACCCACCATCCCAGCCTCTCTTCACTTTCACTTGGACTAACCCTGACACCCGTTAGGCTCAGCAAATCACCTGGGCTGTACTGCCGCAAGGCTTCACAGACAGCCCCCATTACTTCAGTCAAGCCCAAATTTCATCCTCATCTGTTACCTATCTCGGCATAATTCTCATAAAAACACACGTGCTTTCCCTGCTGATGATGTCCGATTAATCTCCCAAACCTCAATCCCTTACAAAACAACAACTTCTTTCCTTCCTAGGTATGGTTAGTGTGGTTAGAATTCTTACACAAGAGCCAGGACTGCACCCTGTAGTCTTTCTGTGCAAACAACTTGACCTTACTGTTTTAGCCTAGCCATCATGTCTCCGTGCAGTGGCTGCTGCCACCCTAATACTTTTAGAGGCCCTCAAAATCACAAACTATGCTCAACTCACTCTCTACATTTCTCATAACTTCCAAAATCTATTTTCTTCCTCATACCTGATGCATATACTTTCTGCTCCCGAGCTCCTTCAGCTGTACTCACTCTTTGTTAAGTCCCACAATTACCATTGTTCCTGGCCCAGACTTCAATCCGGCCTCCCACATTATTCCTGACACCACACCTGATCCCCATGACTGTATCTCTCTGATCCACCTGACACTCACCCCATTTCCGCATATTTCCTTCTTTCCTGTTCCTCACCCTGATCACACTTGATTTATTGATGGCAGTTCCACCAGGCCTAATCGCCACACACCAGCAAAGGCAGCGTATGCTATAGTAAAAGCCACTAGCCCGCCTCTTAGAACCTCTCACTTCCTTTCCATTGTGGAAATCTATCCTCAAGGAAATAACTTCTCAGTGTTCCATCTGCTATTCTACTACTCCTCAGGGATTATTCAGGCCCCCTCCCTTCCCTACACATCAAGCTTGAAGATTTGCCCCCACCCAGGACTGGCAAATTAGCTTTACTCAACATGCCCCGAGTCAGATAACTAAAATACCTCTTAGTCTAAATAGACACTTTCACTAGATAAGTAGAGGCCTTTCCTACAGGGTCTGAGAAGGCCACTGCAGTCATTTCTTCCCTTCTGTCAGACATAATTCCTCAGTTTAGCCTTCCCACCTCTATACAGTCTAATAACAGACCAGCCTTTATTAGTCAAATCAACCAAGCAGTTTTTCAGGCTCCTAGTGTTCAGTGAAACCTTTATATCCCTTACGGTCCTCCATCTTCAAGAAAAGCAGAACGGACTAAAGGTCTTTTAAAAACACACCTCACCAAGCTCAGCCACCAACTTAAAACTGGACAATACTTTTACCACTTTCCCTTCTCAGAAGTCAGACCTGTCCTCAGAATATTACAAGGTACAGCCCATTTGAGCTCCTGTATAGATGCTCCTTTTTATTAGGCCCCAGTCTCATTCCAGACACTGGACCAACTTAGACTGTGCCCCAAAAGAACTTGTCATCCCTACTATCTTCTGTCTAGTCATACTCCTATTCACCATTCTCAACTACTCATACATGCCCTGCTCTTGTTTACACTGCCGGTTTACACTGTTTCTCCAAGCCATCACAGCTGATATCTCCTGGTGCTATCCCCAAACTGCCACTCTTAAATCTTAAAGTAAATAAATAATCTTTGCTGGCAGGACTATGCTGAATCTCCTTAGGCATTCTCTAATCAGATGTCCTAGGTCCTCCCAATTCTTAGACCTTTTATACCTGTTTTTCTCCTTCTCTTATTCCATTTAGTTTCTCAATTCATCCAAAACTGTATCCAGGCCATCACCAATCATTCTATATGACAAATGTTTCTTCTAACATCCCCACAATATCTCCCCTTACCACAAGACCTCCCTTCAGCTTAATCTCTCCGACAGTAGGTTCCCATGCCGCCCCTAATCCCGCTCGAAGCAGCCCTGAGAAACATCGCCCATTCTCTCTCCATACCACCCCTGAAAAATTTTCACCACCCCAACACTTCAACACTATTTTGTTTTATTTTTCTTATCAATATAAGAAGGCAGGAATGTCAGGCCTCTGAGCCCAAGCCAAGCCATTGCATCCCCTGTGACTTGCACGTATACATCCAGATGGCCTGAAGTAACTGAAGATCCACAAAAGAATTAAAAAGAGCCTTAACTGATGACATTCCACCATTGTGATTTGTTTCTGCCCCACCCTAACTGATCAATGTACTTCATAATCTCCCCCACCCTTAAGAAGGTTCTTTGTAATTCTTCCTACCCTTGAGAATGTACTTTGTGAGATACACCCCTTGCCCCCAAAACATTGCTCCTAACTCCACCACTTATCCCAAAACCTATAAGAACTAATGATAATCCACCATCCTTTGCTGACTCTCTTTTTGGACTCAGCCCACCTGCACCCAGGTGAAATAAACAGCCATGTTGCTCACACAAAGCCTGTTTGGTGGTCTCTTCACACAGACGTGCATGAAAGTAACCAGTGTGAATCATTTTAAAAACACATATAAATTTGTCCAGCACAGTGGCTCACGCCTGTAATCCCAGCACTTTGGGAGGCTGAGGCGGGCGGTTCATGAGGTCAGGAGATCAAGACCATCCTGGCTAACATGGTGAAACCCTGTCTCTACTAAAAATACAAAAAAAAAAAAAAAATTAGCTGGGCGTGATGGCGGGCACCTGTAGTCCCAGCTACTTGGGAGGCTGAGGCAGGAGAATGGCATGAACCCTGGAGGTGGAGCTTGCAGTGAGCCGAGATGGCGCCACTGCACTCCAGCCTGGGCGACAGAGCCACACTCCATCTCAAAAAAAAAAAAAATATATATATATATATATATTTAAAGTATATTAATACTGTATAATGATCCCTATGTTCAGAGATAGAAATGGGATTAAAGCATAAAGAAAAATGGAAAGAGATACATATATGAAAGGAATTCATGACTCAATGAGGTCACTGTCTCATACAATTAGGAATATGATAATTGAATGCAACATGCTTAATGTCCAAAGAAGAGAAATTTATGCTGCACAAAATGTAAAGACTGTTGCTCCTAGGTTACAGATCTGTGCAACACGTTACTATACTGAATACTGTAGGTAATTGTAACAATGCTAAGTATTTGTCTATCTAAACATAGAAAAGATATAGTAAAAATATGGTATTAAACATTAGTGTTTATTGTATGTCAAATCATTTCACAATAAAAACACTCAGAAAGCTGTAAATATAAGGGAATTTCTCAACCCTTATTAAGGGCATCTAATATAACCCTATAGCTAACATTATATGAAATAATAAAAGCTTCCAATCTAACCTAAGATTAGAGGACAAGGCAAGGATATATCAGGCCCTACTACTTACAATTAATATTGTACTGAAAGTCCCAGCTATTTTCACAAAAGAATAAGAGGCAAAAGATAGGAAAATAATAAGCAAAACTGTTTGTACTTGCAGATGATGTAATTGTGTAATAGAAAACTTTAGGGAATCTGTAATAATGCTACTAGAACTAAGAAATGAATTTAGCAAGGTGACAGAATGTAAGCTTAATATATAAAAGTCACCGAAGTAGTGAGCATAATTACCCAATAGGTAGTTTTTCAACCTTTACTTCCCTCCCTCCATCCTCCTTTTGGAATCCCCAGCATTTATTGTTCCCATCTTTGTGTTCATGTGTACCCAATGTTTAGCTCCCACTTACAAGTGAGAGCATGCAGTATTTGGTTTTCCACTTCTGCATTAATTTGTTTTGGATAATGGCCTCCAGTTGCATCCAAGTTACTGCAAAGAATATGATTTGATTCATTTTTATGGCTGTGCAGTATTCTATGGTGTATATGTACCACATTTTCTTTATCGAGTCCACCAATCATGGGCACCTAGGCCTTTGCTATTGTGAATAATGCTTTGATAAACATACAAGTGCAGGAATCTTTTTGGTAAAATGATTTCTTTTCCTTTGGGTACGGTGATGGGATTCCTGGGTCGAATGTTTATTCTCTTTTTATTTTATTTTTTCTTGTTTTTAGTTCTTTGAGAAATCTCCAAACTACTTTCCACAGTGGCTGAACTCATTTGCATTCCCACCAACAATGTAGAAGCATTCCCCTTTTCTGCAGCCTCCCCAGCATCTGTCATTTTTTGACTTTTTGATAATAGACATTCTGAAGAGTGTGGATGGTATCTCATTGTGGTTCTGATTTCCATTATTCTGATTATTAGTGATAATGAGTATTTTCTCATTCATTTGTTGGCCACTTGTATGTCTGTCCATGTCCTTCTCCCACTTATTAATGAAGTTACCTGGTTTCTTCCTGTTGATTTAAAGTCCTCGTAGATATTAGTCATTTGTCAGATGTATAGTTTGCAAATATTTTCTCCCATTGTGTAGATTGTCAGTTTACTCTGCTGATAGTTTCTTTTGCTGTACAGAATAAACATAGTCTTTACTATGCAAATGCAGGTATTAGTACAAGAGACATTTATGATGTATAAATTTTCCAATATTCCAGCCTATCTCATATGGTTTCAACTGATATCAAAGATCTACTTGCAGCAGATTGAGGAAGAATCTTTGATACACTCAGTCTATTTGCAAGCAGGAAACATTGCTTCTAAGAAGATCTGCTACTGATTACCTGTTGGTGCTTTAGGGTTTCAAATGCAAAGTTTCACTTGTTAAAACATCCCTTAAATTTCAAAATATACTTTCTTTTTGCTAGTTTTTACAAGTTGTTTTTGTTCCCATTATCTAATGTGTTCCCATTTCTCAAGTTTCAGAGGAGTTTAATGCTCAGATGGTGTTATCTCCAGCTTGCCATTGCTGACACTTGTGCAGTCATTGCCCCTACCTTCCTCACTTACTTCTCATTATGCTTCTTGGCTAGGATTTCTACCAAGACTGTCCAGCAAATAGTCTTGTGCTGAGTAAGTCAACACTTTGGATCTTGACATTTTCCAATCCTTGACTTTAGCCTTGAAGTTCTATCTTTAAAGTCAAAATCCTGTTTATGTTTTTGTTGGTTTTAGAGTGGACAGCATGTCTATTCCAAGTCCTGGAAATGACACTGACATCCGGTATCACCACTATTGAACAGATAATTTGGAGAGGACTGGCTTTTGCCATTGCTGACTGACACACCTTCCAGCTGGTGGTTTCCCTGTCTTTGTCTTCTTTCTGCCCTCAAGGTATAAGCTTTCTCCCTTCCTTTGCCTTATAACCTTCAGATGCAAGGTACATGGAATTAGGACATGGGAGTTCTATCGGGTGCCTTGTCAACATTTGAACATATTCTCTACTAATCTATACCCTGTGTGCAATACAAGAAGCATAAGAAATAGGGTTGTCAGATAATATTGAGAACACAAAATTCAACTTGGTTTTCGATAAACAACAAATATCTTTTAATAATTCTTCAAATATTTCATGGACCTTAGTTATACTTATTATTTTTTAATCTTTTTTCCTATAGATTATTGGGGTACAGGTGGTATTTGGTTAGATGAGTAAGCTCTTCAGTGGTGATTTGTGAGATTTTGGTGCACCCATCACCCAGGCAGTATACACTGTACCCTATTTGTATTCTTTTATCCCTCACTCCCCTTCCCCCAAATTCCAAAATTCATTGTATCATTCTTATGCCTTTGCATCCTCATAGCTTAGCTCCCACATATCAGTGAAAATATATGATGAATGGCTTTAAAATTTCTATTTATCTGAGAGTTCTGTATTTTTATTTGTTAATTGGATAAAATATGGGATGTTCCATTAAATTCAAATTTCAAATAAATAACAAATAATTATATGTTCAAAATATTGCAGGGGACACAGTTTACTAAATAACTATTTGCTATTTCTTTGAATTCAAATTTAACTAGACACACTATATTTTTACTTGCTAAAACTTGGAACCTCCCCTGAATAAGAGAGGAACCAACATGATTCGTAGTCTGCATTCCCTGCAGTGAAGGTGTATGCAGAGATGGTCATCTTCATATTGCCCTAGTAATGGCACAAGAGAATGTAAATTTATATCTCCAAGTGATATGGTTTTGTACTGTGTCCCCACCCAAATCTCATGTTAAATTGTAATCCCCAATGTTGGAGGTGGAGCCTGGTGGGAGGTGATTGGATCATAGGGGCAGATTTCCCCTTTGATGCTGCTCTCATCATAGTGAGTGAGCTATCGCAAGATCTGGTTATTTAAAAGTATATAGCACCTCCCCTGTTCCAGCCATGTAAGACGTGCCTGCTTTCTCTTCACCTTCTGCCATGATTATAAGTCTCCTGAGGTCTCCCCAGCCATGCTTGCTGTTCAGCCTGCAGAACTGTGAGCCAATTAAACCTCTTCCTTATAAATTACCCAGTCTTGGGTATTTCTTTATGGAAGTGTGAGAATGGACTAATAAACCAGGCATAACTGAACAAGTGGTGGGTATTAGATGAGAGAGAAAAGACATCTCAGGATAAAGGTTATGTGAAAAATGAGTAAGTGAGAGGTGCCTGCACCTCTGTCCTCTTCTTTGCCCAGGTGGTTCACAGGGTCTGCTCAGTGGCTGATTATCAACAGCAAACCAGAAAAGGACTTAAAGGAACTCATAAAAGCTGCACACAGAAATGAAACTAAGAATGCTGGAGCCATCCTAACCATGAAGATGAGCAGGATGGGAGCTGGATATAGGATGTTGGGAAGACATAACCTGCATTCACACTATGTGGTTTCCATGAGGAGAATAAAGGGTGGGAACACAGGTCTGATTATGGGTCTTCCTATGTCACCTCACTGTCCTGGTTCTCAGTGGGTGTTCACATTGTTTGGATTAGTACTGAAAGAGAGTATGCTCTTGCTGAACAGATTCAACACAGATATTTCACTTTGAAGAGACAGAGGGCATTTAGCATTAACACCTGCGAAGAGTGTATATTGGTAACAATATACACTAGAAAGTAAGAAAAACTATTCCATTTCTTCCTGCTTAATATTCTTTGGGCCTTTTTTCAGGGTGTAAGGCCAGAGGAAGGAAGGGTTAGTGACCATGTAGAATAGAACACCAAGACGTTCACTATTTGTTCATTCAGTCATGCACTCTTCATTCAGGGTATATTTTCTCACTGCCTAATGTGCCAGGTTCTGCTCTATCCCTGGAGATATGACAGTAACCACATAGTCCAAATTCCTGGTTTGTGGAGTTTACATTCTACTTATTACAACTTTTAAGAGTATGGCTGAGTGTAAATGCCTGAAAGAAGTCTTTCTCTTTTTTCCACTTCAAGTATAGAAGGTAGATATTGCTGTGGATCCTAAAGTAAACCATTTATCATATTATGCACATATAAAACTGTATTGAAAAACTATACCAGGCTAGGCATAGAGCTTGATCATGTATAACAGTATAAATCAGGGTCTCAGGCTTCACAGAGTTTTTATATTAATAAGAGAAAGAAAAAGAAATAGATATTTTAAGTGTTTTATTCTGGTCAAAATCAGTTAAAATGAGATCTACTAGCTTAACGAAGTTTTAAGTCACAATACAATATTGTTAACTATAAGTACAGTGTTGTACAGAAGGTCTCTAAAATTTTTCAATCCCGTATCACTGAAACTCTATACCCACTGAACAGCAATTTCCTATTTATTGCTTCCTCCAGCCTCTGGAAACCACAAGTGTACTCTGTAATTATATGAGTTTGACTGTATTAAATACCACATATAAATAGAATGGTGCAGAATTTATCCTTATGTGACTGGCTTATTTAATTTAGTATTATGCCTTCAAGACTCATCCATGTTGTAGCATATAGCAGGATTTTCTTCTTTTTTATGGTTGTATAATATCCCACTGTGTGTGTATGTATGTGTATACCTGAATGCAATATTTTTCTAAGATATTCTGGGCACTAGAGCAGGCCGATTGCATTCTCTTACACTCAGCAGTCAAGTACCTAAGTGTTCCCTGGGCAGCTGGGGCTATAGAGGGAGGGGCCAGGATTGTCATCAGTTAAAAGTCATTCCTCATGGAAACATGAGAATTAGGGAGAAAGTGCCCCCCTCCCAAATCTCCAGTACATCCTTGGTTCTTTCTTTTTGGTGCACTTTCTAAGTCTGATTTGTTCCAGTCATCCCCTGGCAGGTCCCTTTTTCCAGCCATAGAGCAGTCTCTTCTTCATGTTATAATAAATCATCATCTTCCCAAGTCATTGCATTCTATTAGTTCTCACTTTTTGATGTGATTATGGCCGTATTTAACTTCCTTCTGCTCTCAACTCTACATATTCAAAATCAATGTACAAAAATCACAAGCATTCTTATACACCAATAACAGACAAACAGAGAGCCAAATCATGAGTGAACTCCCATTCAAAATTGCTTCAAAGAGAATAAAATACCTAGGAATCCAACTTACAAGGGATGTGAAGGACCTCTTCAAGGAGAACTACAAACCACTGCTCAATGAAATCAAAGAGGATACAAACAAATGGAAGAACATTCCATGCTCATGGGTTGGAAGAATCAATATCGTGAAAATGGCCATATTGCCCAAGGTAATTTACAGATTCAATGCCATCCCCATCAAGCTACCAATGACTTTCTTCACAGAATTGGAAAAAACTACTTTAAAGTTCGTATGGAACCAAAAAAGAGCCTGCATCGCCAAGTCAATCCTAAGCCAAAAGAACAAAGCTGGAGGCATCATGCTACCTGACTTCAAACTATACTACAAGGCTACAGTAACCAAAACAGCATGGTACTGGTACCACAACAGAGACATAGATCAATGGAACAGAACAGAGCCCTCAGAAATAATGCCACATATCTACAACCATTTGATCTTTGACAAACCTGACAAAAACAAGCAATGGGGAAAGGATTCCCTATTTAATAAATGGTGCTGGGAAAACTGGCTAGCCATATGTAGAAAACTGAAACTGGATCCCTTCCTTACACCTTATACAAAAATTAATTCAAGATGGATTAAAGACTTACATGTTAGACCTAAAATCATAAAAACCCTAGAAGAAAACCTAGGCAATACCATTCAGGACATAGGCATGGGCAAGGACTTCATGTCTAAAACACCAAAAGCAATGGCAAAAAAAGCCAAAATCGACAAATGGGATCTAATTAAACTAAAGAGCTTCTGCACAGCAAAAGAAACTACCATCAGAGTGAACAGGCAACCTACAAAATGGGAGAAAATTTTCACAACCTACTCATCTGACAAAGGGCTAATATCCAGAATCTACAATGAAGTCAAACAAATTTACGAGAAAAAACAAACAAACCCATCAAAAAGTGAGCAAAGGATATGAACAGACACTTCTCAAAAGAAGACATTTATGCAGCCAACAGACACATGAAAAAATGCTCATCATCACTGGCCATCAGAGAAATGCAAATCAAAACCACAATGAGATACCATCTCACATCAGTTAGAATGGCCATCATTAAAAAGTCAGGAAACAACAGGTGCTGGAGAGGATGTGGAGAAATAGGAACACTTTTACACTGTTGGTGGGACTGTAAACTAGTTCAACCATTGTGGAAGTCAGTGTGGCGATTCCTCAGGGATCTAGAACTAGAAATACCATTTGACCCAGCCATCCCATTACTGGGTATATACCCAAAGGACTATAAATCATGCTGCTATAAAGACACATGCACATGTATGTTTATTGCAGCACTATTCACAATAGCAAAGACTTGGAACCAACCCAAATGTCCAACAACGATAGACTGGATTAAGAAAATGTGGCACATATACACCATGGAATACTATGCAGCCATAAAAAATGATGAGTTAATGTCCTTTGTAGGGACATGGATGAAACTGGAAAACATCATTCTCAGTAAACTATCGCAAGGACAAAAAACCAAACACCGCATGTTCTCAGTCATAGGTGGGAATTGAACAATGAGAACACATGGACACAGGAAGGGGAACATCACACTCCGGGGACTGTTGTGGGGTGGGGGGAGGGACAGCATTAGGAGATATACCTAATGCTAAATGATGAGTTAATTGGTGCAGCACACCAACATGGCACATGTATACATATGTAACTAACCTGCACGTTGTGCACATGTACCCTAAAACTTAAAGCATAATAATAATAAAATAAAATTTAAAAAAAGAAATCCTCTCCTGCTCTCTTCTCATCTCTGCTCTGTCCAATTTCTTCTTCCCATGCCATTGTGACTTGCTCAGCCTTTTTCAATCTTTATCTCTTTATTCTGTGTATTTCAGCCCCAGTAGAAGAAACTTTAGTTCCAAAGTGCATTCCCCATTCAAACCATAAGAAAAGAGTGTCATTGAGACTCAATCCTTAGAAAGTCAATGACAGCACACTTACATGAGTATCACTGAGGTTAACTGTGATCACTGAGATCCAATCCTTAGAAAGTCAATGATGGCACACTTACGTGACTATGAGTGATGAGGTAACTGTGCAAGATCAAAACAAATTTCTCTACTGAACACTCTGCAGTTTTCTGTTATATCAACCAAATTTCAGAGTTTTCCAACTATAGTACATTAAGAAATATTTTTCTGAATAGCATCAATACTTGTAATTTTGGAGACTGATTTGAGTAATAATAAAATTCTGGTCTCCTGCACAGCCAGCTGTGTGTGAATTACTCTTTCTCTATTGCAGCTCCACTGTCTTGATAAATCAGCTCTGTCTAGGCAGCAGGCAAAGTGAACCCACTGGGCAGTTACAAATCTTCAAGCTCATCTGGGATTGCCCTTGTGTAGCCCCCTTCCAGCAATGGATCCAGAGGCCAGCCCAAATAGCCAACTAGTTCTCTCAGACTGGGGCTGACTCTGGTATTCTCTCTACTGGCAGGCACTGCTGACACATTTAATTAAATGTGCATGAATTTAATTAAAATAGAGAAACAGTCCTGAGAAAATATCCCATAACTGTAGCCCTATCACAGGGTGTCTGCCTATAGCTCCATGGTAGGCTGTCTGTAACTGTAGCTCTATCATAGGGTATCTGTCTGTAGCATGGTCATGGAATGCCTGTAGCTATAGCCCCATTAAGGGGTGTCTGGATTGGTGAGTATCCCAGGTGCTGCCAAAGCCGCCTTCCTTCTCCTGATTGGTTTGGTTCCTTTGTGGGGTCTTGGTTTTTGTGTGGCCCCATTGCGGGTGTCTATCTCAGTTTGGCTCCTTTGGGAGTCTCAGTTGGCTCTCTCTAATTAGTAGGAAGAATCTTGGTTTGAGAGACTTCTCAATCATGAAGATTTCAGGAGATTTCTCAGATGGAGAATGGGAGGATAGTTTGAAGGGGATACTCTTGTTCTTGGTTAGGAATTCCAAGACACACCATTACGGGGTGTCTGACTTGGTGAGTATCCTAGATGCTGCCAATACCTCCTTCCTTCTCCAGATTGGTTTGGATCTCAGTTCAGCTCCTCCTCCAAGGGACAATAAGAATACCAGGGAGGAAAACCTAGCCTGGATTCCAGGGATGCAGCCACTGAAAGCCACTTGGAGGTAGTAATATCTCAATTGGGTCTTAGATGTTAAAATGTTGTAGAACTAAGCAGGCTTAAACAGGGCAGGGATGTGATTAAATTTGCTGCTGAAAGCAGTTCAATTTACTGCAGGAGGCAAGGCTATTGGTGTATATTACTGGAAAAGGAGGTGAAAATCAAGGAAAAAACTCATTTAAAAAGTAAAAATCCGGGCTTCATGCATGTCAGCCTCCCAGCCCACCTTTCTCTCTAGTACTTACATGTCTTTTCCTTTCAAGATGCCTGATGCCATGTGTCAGGTGCACCTTAGAGAGGAAGAGATGGAGACTTGTCTTTCTGGCAGAAATTGCCCAACTCATGTCTTTTATTATCAATGCCTTTCATTATTACATGTAATACCTAACCTTATCTTGATCAGACCACAAGAGGCACTATAGTACCAAAGTCTTACCTAAACTAGGGGAAGAAATTTTGCCAAATCCAGCTCCCTCTAGACTCTCTGCCTCACCTAAAGAAAAAAAAAGACAAAAATCTTCTGAAGATCACATCCCAGGGAATAATACCAAATATATCATATCTAAGTCCCTACAAATCATGGTAAAAAGCAAGAAAAAACACAATCTGAAGATTCAGTGTAAGCATCAGAGTCCCAAATAGTGCAATAATTTTGGAATCACCAACCAGAAATTTAAAATAACTATGATTAATATGCTAATTGCTCTAATGGAAAAAGTGAACAATAGGTGAGAACAATTGAGTAATATAACCAGAGAGATGAGAACTTTAAAATGAATTTTTAAAAAGTGCTAGAAATCAAAACCACTATAATCGAAGTGATAAATAACATTGAGCGGCTTAACAATAGACTGGAGTAACAGGAAAGAATTAGTGAGCTTGAAAATATTTCAAAAGAAAACTCTGAAACAAAATGCAGAGAATAATATAATGAAATATAAAACAAAACATCCAAGAACTGTGGTAGATTTAAAAATATACATGTAATGGAAATATCAAAGAAGAAAGAAAGAAAAGAACAAAATAAATACTTGACGTAATTAAGGCTGAGAATTTTCTAAAATTAAGGACAAATCCTGTCTTAGTCTGTTTGGTGCTGCTATAACAGAATACTTGAGACTGGGTAATTTATAATAAACAGAAATTTGTTGGCTCATAGCTCTGGAGGCTGGGAAGTCCCACATCAAGGTACTGGCTTCAAGCAAGGGCCTTCTTGCTATCTCATCACATAGCAGAAGAATAGAAGGAAAAAAGAGAGGATAAAAGGAGTAAAAAAGAGCAATGGGGGACTGAACTCACCCTTTTATAATGGCCACCAGTCCCACCCATTAGAGTGGAGCCCTGGTGGCCTAATCACCTCTTGGAAGTCCTACCTCTGAATACGGTTACGATGGCAATTAAATTCCATCCATCTTAGAGGATGTAAACATTCAAACCATATCAAATTCCCTGCGAGAAAAAATTAAAGGAAAAGTGCTAAGATTTATTTCCCTTAATTGGAGATAACTCAATAAAGGCAGAAATTGCATTAGTGGTTACCAGCTTTCAGGTGGAGACAATCAAAATTAACTATTAATGAGAATGGTGATTCTCAGGAATTGATGAAAATATCTAATTATCTAGTTATCTAAAATTAGATATCTAATTATTTTAGATAGTTATATCTAAATTAGGCATCTAATTAATATCCAATTATCTAAAATTAGACCATTCTCATGGTTACAGAGTTCTCCCAGATCCATTTAGCAAAGACTTCAAAGAGCCTCTTTTAAATATGTTCAAATAACATGTTTAAGAACTAAAAGAAAGACAAAATAACAGTGACTCATCAAAGAGAAAATATCAATAAAGATGTAGATATTATTTTTTAAACTGTATGAACATTTGGAAGTTAAAAAGCAAAATAACTAAAGTATAACTTCATTAAGGTTCTCAGCAGTAAATTTGCATTGGCAGAATAAAAGAGTCAGTGAGTGTGAAAATAAAACAATGCAGATTTTAAAACATGAACAGAAAAAAAAGAATGAAGAAAACTAAGTAGCACACATAAAACTGACACAAAGATCATGATGGTAAATGCTGAAAGAATGAATGCTTCCCCCAAAGTTCAGGAACGATACAAGGATGTCTACTGTTGCAACTTCCACTTAAAATTGAACTGCAGATTCTACCCAGGGAAAGTAGGCAAGAAAAAGAAATAATAGTTATGTGATTGAAAAGGAAGAAATAAAACTATATCTATTCACAGATGGCATGTGCATGTAGAAAGTCCTAAAGATTTACTAAAGCCTGTTAGAACTATAAATGAGTTAATCAACATTGCTCAATACCATATAAATAAGAAAAATTGTTTTTATACACTAATGATAAACAATCCAAAATAAAATGGAAGAAATAGTTACATATCCAAGAGCATCAGAAAGAATAAATCACTTAGAAAATATTTAATAAGGCAGGGCACAATGGTTCACACCTGTAATCCCAACACTGGGAGGCCAATGCAGGTAGATCACTTAAGGCCAGGAGTTCAAGACCAGCATGGCCAGCATGGCAGCACATGCCTGTAATCCCAGCTACTTGAGTGGCTGAAGCAGGAGAATCACTTGAACCCGGGAGATTGAGGTTGCATTTAGCTGAGATTGCTCCACTGCACTATAGCCTGGACAACAGAGTGAGGCTCTGTCTCAAAAAGAAAGAAATAAGAAAAGAAAAGAAAGGAAAGGAAAGGAGAGAGGAGGGGAGAAGAGGGAGAAAGAAAAGAAAAAGAAAGAAAGAGGAGAAAGGGAAGAAAGAAGAAAGAAGAAGGAAGGAAAGAAAGAAAGAAAGGAAAGAAAGAAGAAAGAAAGAGAAGAAAGAAAGAAAGAAAGAAAGAAAGAAAGAAAGAAAGAAAGAAAGAAAGAAAGAAAGAAAGGAGGGCATGAAGGAGGGAGGGAAGGGAGGAGGGAGGAAGGGAGGGAAGGAAAAAAGGAAGGGAGGGAAGAAGGGAAAAAAGAAGGGGAAAAGAAAACATTTCATAAGGGAGTGCAAGACCTGTGTGTTGGGTGATCAGACCCAACACCAGGTCGTGGGGGCTACAAAGCCCGGCAGAGTCAAAGGAATGAGACAAGACAAGAGTGCACAGGGTGGGTCCAGAGGGCCAACAACAGTATGGAGGCTATGAAGTCCCCGAGCTCTGGGAGCCCACACTATTTATTGGTAGTCAAACAAAGAAGCAGGTGGTGAGGACGTGCAGACGTGGGGATAGACAGGTAGCGGTGCATCAAGCGTAGCTGTGACGGTTTAGCATATGCTCTGCTACTTGAGATAAGGGAGAACAGGTTCTTCTAATTCAAGATACAATCAGTTTATGATCTTGGGAGAGCAAGGAGCAAGGGGCCAGCGAGTCTGGACACATTCCAGAGGCTACAAGGGTTTTATGCCCTGAGCCCTGGGTTCTCTCCAAGCCACAAGGAGTTTTATGCCCTGGGCTTAGATTGTAGTGTGGCAGGGCAGCCTTCTACCCTTTGGCATAGAGCTTGGTGTTCCATAGGCCACGAGGGGTTTTAGGCCCTGGACCCAGGACATGTTCCAAGACTCTTTTACATTATGTCAGACAAGTGAGCCCTGCCTCAGCCCTTCCACAAACATGTCTCCCTTTTTTGTTCTGCAAAACTGCCACAGCTATCATTGCTTGCATAGAGATACAACTAGGGAAGGAAGAAAGAAAGGAAGGGGGAAGGAGGGAGAAAGGGGGAGGAGGGAGGGAGGGAGGAAGGAAAGAAGGAAAAAAGAAAATATTTCATAAAGGAGTGCATGACCTATGCACTGAAAACTACAAAACATTGTTGAAAGAAATAAAAAATCTAAAAAATTAAAGAAATATCTCATGAGCTTGTTTTAAAGGCCTAATATTGTTAAGATGACAACACACATCAGTTTACCTACAGATAAAACTACTCCTCTTAAAATACCAACAGGCATTTCTGCAAAACTTGACAAATTGTTTTTTGTATTAATATGGATATTCAACAATTATGAAATAGACAGAAAACCATGAAAATAAAGACCAAATGGGATATACAAAGTCTTATCAATTTCAACACTTCTTACAAAGCTAAGGCAATCAAGACTGTGTATATTCTGGTCTAAGGACAGATTATATGTGTGTATATATACATATATATATATATATATGAATAGAATTGAAGTCTAAGAACTAAACCATAACATTTATGATTAATTGATTTTCCACAAGAGGCTAAGAAAAAGGAAAAAAGCCTTTTTAAAAAAATATTGCTGAAACAAATGGATATCAAGTGAAAATGAATTTGTATACCTACATCACACCATGAAAATAGATAAAGGAACTAAAAGTGATTCATAGGCCTAAATGTAAACTCTTACAATAAGACTTAGGAGTATGTTTTTATTCTGAATTATGTGATTCTTAAATGTTCATAGAAACACTGACATAATAGCCAAAAAGCGGGAACCAACCCAAATGTTACCAGATGTGAATAGATAAGCCTAAATATATTATATCCATACAATAGAGAATTATTTAGCCAGGAAAAGGATTGAAGGACTGATATATGCTACCATGTAGATGAAAGTTGAAACATTACATTAAGCGAAACATGCCAGATATAAAGAGTCAAGTATTTTATGATTCAATTTATAAATCAAATGTCCACAATAGGCAAATCCATAGAAACAGAAAGTGAATTTGTGGTTGCCAAGGGCAGCGGGCAAATAAGAAATACAGAATTACTGCTATGGATGTGGTTTCCAATGTGGTGATGAAAATGTTTTGTAATGAGATAGTGGTGATGGTTACACAACTCTTTGAATGACTGAAACACAATTGTATACTTTAAAAGGGTGAACTGCATCTATTGAGATAATCATGTGGTTTTTGTCTTTGGTTCTGTTTATGTGCTGGATTACATTTATTGATTTGTGTATGTTGAACCAGCCTTGCATTCCAGGGATGAAGCCCACTTGATCATAGTGGATAAGCTTTTTGATGTGCTGCTGGATTCAGTTTGCCAGTATTTTATTGAGGATTTTTGCTGGAGGAATCATGCTACCTGACTTCAGACTATACTACAAGGCTACAGTAACCCAAACAGCATGGTACTGGTACCAAAACAGAGATATAGACCAATGGAACAGAACAGAGCCCTCAGAAATAATACCACACATCTACAACCATCTGATCTTTGACAAATCTGACAAAAACAAGAAATGGGAAAAGGATTCCCTATTTAATAAATGGTGCTGGGAAAACTGGCTAGCCATATGTAGAAAGCTGAAACTGGATCCCTTCCTCCCACCTTATACAAAAATTAATTCAAGATGGATTAAAGACTTAAATGTTAGACCTAAAACCATAAAAACCCTAGAAGAAAACCTAGGCAATACCATTCAGGACATAGGCATGGGCAAGGACTTCATGTCTAAAACAACAAAAGCCAAAATTGACCAATGGGATCTAATTAAACTAAAGAGCTTCTGCACAGCAAAAGAAACTACCATCAGAGTGAACAGGCAACCTACAGAATGGGAGAAAACTTTTGCAATCTGCTCACCTGACAAACAGCTAATATCCAGAATCTACAAAGAACTCAAACAAATTTACAAGAAAAAAACAACCCCACCAAAAAGTGGGCTAAGGATATGAACAGACACTTCCCAAAAGAAGACATTTATGCAGCCAAAAGACACATGAAAAAATGCTCATCATCACTGGCCATCAGAGAAATGCAAATCAAAACTACAATGAGATACTATCTCACACCAGTTAGAATGGCGATCATTAAAAAGTCAGGAAACAACAGGTGCTGGAGAGGATGTGGAGAAATAGGAACACTTTTACACTGTTGGTAGGACTGTAAACTAGTTCAACCATTGTGGAAGACAGTGTGGCGATTCCTCAAGGATCTAGAACTAGAAATACAATTTGACCCAGCCATCCCATTATTGAGTATATACCCAAAGGATTATAAATCATGCTGCTATAAAGACACATGCACACATATGTTTATTGCGGCACTATTCACAATAGCAAAGGCTTGGAACCAACCCAGATGTCCATCAATGATAGACTGGATTAAAAAAATGTGGCACATATACACCACGGAATACTATGCAGCCATAAAAAATGATGAGTTCATGTCCTTTGTAGAGACATGGATGAAGCTGGAAACCATCATTCTCAACCAACTATCTCAAGGATAAAAAACCAAACACCACGTGTTCTCACTCATAGGTAGGAATTGAACAATGAGAACACTTGGACACAGGCAGGGGAACATCACACACTGGGGCCTGTCTTGGGGTTGGGGGAGGAGGAAGGGAAAGCATTAGGAGATATACCTAATGTAAATAACGTGTTAATGGGTGCAGCACACCAACATGGCACATGTATACATATGTAACAAACCTGCACGTTGTGCACATGTACCCTAGAACTTAAAGTATAATAAAAATAAATAAATGAATAAAATTTTTTTAAAAAGGGTGAACTGTATGGTAAATGAATTACACCTCAATGAGGTATACATTTTAATAGAACTTTTAGTCCTAATCAAGGTGCAATTTTCTCCTATATTTTGTCTACAATTCTTCCATAGCACATTGTGCGTCTCACATAACATTTACAATATCAGATTACAATTGTTTATGTACTCTGTCTTACTCACTGAACTATAAGATTTTTGAACCTTGTTGTACACATTATTCAAGATACTGACACAGAAAATGTCCTCACAAATAATATCTGAAAGAATCAATAAGCCAGTAAAAGTAAACCTCCATATGAGCTTAGCACTGGCTTACTCCTCTGGTTCTTATCACTACCCACGCTCCCCACATTTGAAGTAATTTATTTCCAGTGTGAGTCTGTGGTATGATTTGGCATGAAGCAGAACATCAGTCAACAAAATGGAAGGATTGCACCATATTACTCATTTAATTCAACTCAGATTGTGTTTATTAACTCTTAATCAAAAATTGGTACTTAACAAGAAAGACATTTGCTTTCTGTTCTTTTCACAGAGAAAAGAAAAAGCACTTTGCCTTTGAGTCCCACAGATTACACTTTCTGGAAAGACCGCATACCAAGTAGCAGGTTTATTTTAGTTTGTTTACAAAAAAAAAAAATGTGCAGACCAAAGTTCAATGCTGCTATTGGGGAACTACTAAAGACATCAATAAGTAGATGTCTAATGTTTAAACACATTTCATTGAAAATGGTTGGAAGTATCCGAGCCAATTATTTCTTATGTGACCCTAAAGAAAACAGATACCTACCTGACCCCAAAACGACTTGAGGAAATTGCTTCCATGACCTTGCTGCAGAGGGGAGAGAGGGCCCATTAAGAAGAGAGTGGGCTCAGGATCAACACACACACTTAGTGTGATTTAAGGAAAGGAAATATTTTCTCTTTGAACTTATCTGGATACAGTCATTTTGTCTCCTCTTGGGGATCACTTGTCCAGCCTCAATGGCCTTTCAGGACCTTCTGGATCAAGTTGGAGGCCTGGGGAGATTCCAGATCCTTCAGATGGTTTTCCTTATAATGTTCAACATCATAGTATACCATCAAACTCGGCTGGAGAACTTCGCTGCATTCATACCTGATCATCGCTGCTGGGTTCATATACTGGACAATGACACTATCCCTGACAATGACCCTGGGACCCTCAGCCAGGATGCCCTCCTGAGAATCTCCATCCCATTCAACTCAAATCTGAGGCCAGAGAAGTGTCGTCGCTTTGTCCATCTCCAATGGGAGCTCCTTCATCTGAATGGGACCTTCCCCAACACGAGTGAGCCAGATACAGAGCCCTGTGTGGATGGCTGGGTATATGACCAAAGCTCCTTCCGTTCCACCATTGTGACTAAGGTAAGAAGCTTCACTTTCCTCTCTTGCGTACATGACCTGGGTGTTTAGAATAACACAAGAAATGATCGTGCCTCCAGCCTTTAGTCACATGTAGGTGCTTATTCTTCATTCCTTCAGCAAACATTAATTGCTTCTCTATTGAATGCCAGATACCTGCACATTTAATGAGTCTAATGAATTCAAAGGTAGATGTGACCCTGCTATCATAGTGCTTTTATTCTTGGTAAAACCAAAATTTAAGCAAGCATTTATGAATAATGTGTTAAAAAATGTTCTGCTAAGTCAGGAATGCTCAGCCTGTGGTTGAAAATTATAAACCTCTGGGAAATTACTGAAAACCTCCATGTCCAGACTGTATCCCACAACAGTCATATGAGAAAGTCTAGGGGTGAAATTTAGGCATCCAAAAATATTTAAAAGTTCTCAGATGATTTCACTGTGTGGCCAAGGTTGAGAGCCATTTAGTATGGAATAAAACTGGGCACTAATAATACCTAAAAGTTTAGGAATAGCTTTCAAGAGAAAGTTGTATTCAAGTTGAGACCTGAATAGTGAATATCAGGTAATGCAGAAAAGGGAAGCTAGGGAGGAAGATAGAATGAAGCTTGCAGGCTATTTTAAGACATTTTGATCAGGTTGCACTGAGGGGCTATAAGCATTGATATGAGGGTTTCCTTTTCTTCCAGTGGGATCTGGTATGTGAATCTCAATCACTGAATTCAGTAGCTAAATTTCTATTCATGGCTGGAATGATGATGGGAGGCAACCTATATGGCCATTTGTCAGACAGGTGAGTATCTATGGAGCATAGCTCTCTTTAAGGGTATTTTCATCAATTCATGAAACATTTTTCATCTAGAAATATTTTTGGAAATTACACTATCCTGTTGCTCCCGTGGTCCCCAGGGATCTGTAGACACAAAAGGAAAATTGTAGTGAGTGTGGTGAGTGCTATTTTTTAAAATGTGTGTGCTGTGCACAGTACACAGAAATTTCATCTCCATCTGACCTGGGGGTGTTTCAAAATAGGGTTTGGATAAATCCCAGGGGAGGCAGAGCAAGATGACAGAATAGAAGCTTCCACTGATTGTCCTCCCCACAGGAATACCAAATTTGAAAACTATCTACACAAAAATGCACCCTCATAAGAACCAAAAATCAAGTGAACGATCATAGTACCTGATTTTAACTTCATTGAAGGGGATAGGAAAGACAGTCTTGAATTGCTGACGACACCCCATCTCTGTCCCCCAGCACTGGCCATGTGGCACAGAGAATCTGTGCACTTGGGGGAGGAAGAGCACAGCAATTATGGGACTTTGCATTGGGACTCAGTGCTGCCAACACAGGGCAGAACTCAGCCAGCACTCATGAAGGAAGCATTTAGACCAGCCATAGCCACAGAAGTGAATCACCCATCCCAGTGTTCAGAATATGAGTTTTGGTAAGCCTTGCCATCACAGGCTAAAGTGCTCTGGTCCTAAACAAACTTGAAAGACTGTCTAGGCCACGAGGACTGCAACTCCTAGGCAAGTTCTAGTGCTGGGCTGGGCTAAGAGCTAGTGGACATGGGGAGCACAGGATCTAATGAGAAAACAGCTTGGGTGGCTAATGGAGTGCTTACATCACTCCCTCCCCAACCACAGACAATGCACCTTGCAACTCTAAAAGAGACTCCTTCATTCCATTTGAGGAGAGGAGAGGGAAGAGTAAAGATGACTTTGTTTCACAACTTGGATACCAGCTCAGCCACAGTAGGAAAGGGCACTGGGCAGAGTCATGATCCCTTCATTCCAGGACCTAACTCCTGGATGACATTTCTAGACACACCCTGAGCCAGAAGAGAATCTGCTGCCTTAAAGAGAAGGGCCCAGTCCTGGCAGGAAATAGCACTTGCTAACTAAATATCCCTTGGCTCCTGAATAATCAGCAGTGGTAACCAGGTAATACATGTCATTGACCTTGGGTGAGACTCCGAGATATGCTGACTTCAAGTGTGGCCCAGCATATTCACATCTGTGGTGGCTACAAGGAGAGACTTCTTCTGCTTGAGAAAAGGAGAGGGAAGAATAAAGGGGACTTTGTCTTTCACCTTAGGTACCAGCTCAGCCGCAGCAGGGAAGACCACCAAGTAGGCCTTTGGGTTTCCCAATTCTAGGTCTTAGCTCTTGGGCAGCATTTCTAGACCTACTCTGGGCCAGATGGGAGCCCACTGCCCTAAAAGGTGAGTCCTAGGCCTGGCAGCATTCACCACAAGCTGACCAAAGAGCCCTGGGCCATAAGTTAATATTCACCCTGGAAGTATTCCACATGGGCCTGTGGTGGTACTAGACACAGAGAAATTCCTCTTCTGGTGGAAAGGGGAGAGAAGAGTGGAAAGGATTTTGTCTTGTGGTTTTAGTGGCAGCTTAGCTGCAGTAGAATAGAATTATGGGTAGATTTATAAGGTTTCCAACTCCAAGCCCTGGCTCCTGTACAGCATCTCTGGATTTGCCTGGGGCCCAGGGGAACTTGCCACCCTGAAAGGAAGGGCACAAGGTTGGCTGGTTTCACCACCTCCTGATTGTAGAACCCTAGGACCTTTAGCAAATATAGGTGGTAACAAGGAAACGCTTACCTTGGGCCTTGACCAAGACCCAGTGCTATGCTGTCTTCAGGTCTGACCCAGGACAGTCCTAGTGGTAGTGGCCTCAGGGAGTTTTTGTCATCCCATCGCTAGCTACAAGCAGCTCAGAACAGAGAGAAAGACTCCATTTGTTTGGGAGAAAATAAAGAAAAAAAAACAAGAGTCTCTGCCTGCTGGTCCAAATAATTTTTCCAGATCTTATCCAAGACCACCAAGGCAGTCTGCAAGAACTACAGCATTACTACGTTTGGAGGCCCCCTAATGCAGATGTGGTTGCAATGATCAAAAACTTAGATCACAACACTCAAGCCCCTTTGAATACCTGAAAAGCCTACCCAAGAAGGACGAGTATGAGCAAAGCCCAGATTGAAAACCACAATAAATATCTAACGTTTCAATGCCCAGGCACCAAAAAGCATCCACAAACATCAAGACCATCTAGGAAATCATGACTTCACTAAACAAACTAAATAAGGTACCAGGGACCAATATTGGAGAGACAGATATGTGACCTTTCAGATAGAAAATTCAAAATAATGGTATTGAGGAAAAATGAAGAAATCCAAGATAACACAGCAAAGGAATTCAGAATCCTATTAGATTAATTTACCAAACACATTGAAATAATTAAAAAGAATCAAGAATCAGAAATTCTGGAGTTGAAGAAATGCAATTGACATATGGAAGAATGCATCAGAATCTCTTAAGAGCAGAATTGATCAAGCAGAAGAAAGAATTAGTGAGCTTGAAAACAGGCTATTTAAAAACACACAGTCAGAGGAGACAAAAGTAAAAAGAATTAAAAAGAATGAAGCACTCCCACAACATCTAGACAATCATCTCAAAAGGATAAATCTAAGAGTTATTGGCCTTCAAGAAGAGGGAGAGAGAGACAAAGGTAGACAGTTTATTCAAAGAGCTATTAAGAGAGAACTTCACAAATACAGAGAAAGATATCAATATTCAAGTACAAGAAAATCACAGGATATCAAGCAGATTTAACCCAAAGAAGACTACCTCAAGGTATTAACAATCAAACTCCCTAGGTCAAGGATAAATAAAGAATCCTAAACACACAAGAGAAAAGAAATAAATAACATCCAATGGAGACCCAATATGTCTGGCAGCAGACTTTTCCATGCAAAACTTACAGGCCAGGACAGAGTGGCATGACATACTTAAAGTGCTGAAGAAGAAAAAAAAAAAACTTTTAACCTTTAATAGTACATTTGGCAAAAATATCCTTCAAATATGAATGAGAAATAAAGACTTTCCCAGACAAACAAAGGCTGAGCGGTTTCATCAACACCACACCTGTCCTACAAGAAATGCTAAAGGAAATTATTCAATCTGAAAGTAAAGAACAGTAATGAGCCATAAGAAATTATCTGAATGTATAAAACTCCCTGCTAGTAGTAAGTACACAGAAAATCACAGGATATTATGACACTGTAATTGTGGCATATAAACTAACTAAAACAACTTTTCTTTTTTTATTTGATTTTATTTTTATTTATTTATT
This sequence comes from Nomascus leucogenys, assembly GCF_006542625.1. Taxonomy (NCBI): domain Eukaryota; kingdom Metazoa; phylum Chordata; class Mammalia; order Primates; family Hylobatidae; genus Nomascus; species Nomascus leucogenys. The sequence goes on along the minus strand of NC_044384.1, from coordinate 82,834,787 downwards.
TATTTATTTTGAGATGGAGTCTCGCTCTGTCACCAGGCTGGAGTGCAGTGGCACAATCTCGGCTCACTGCAAGCTCTGCCTCCCGGGTTCATGCCATTCTCCTGCCTCAGCCTCCCGAGTAGCTGGGACTACAGAAACCCACCACCATGCCCGGCTAATTTTTTGTATTTTTAGTAGAGACAGGGTTTCACCATGTTAGCCAGGATGGTCTCGATCTCCTGACCTCAAGATCCACCCACCTCTGCCTCCCCACGTGCTGCGATTACAGGCATGAGCCACCACGCCCAGCCTAAAACAACTTTTCAAGACATAGATAGTACAATAAAATATAAACAGAAACAAAGGTTAAAAAGCAGAGAGATTAAGGTAAAGTATGCAGTTGTATTAGTTTTCTTTTTGCCTATTTGTTTTTCATGTTTATGCAATCTCTATTAACTATCAGTTTAAAATAATGAGTTATAAGATATTAATTGCAGGCCTCATGGTAACCTCAAATCTAAAAACATACAATGCATACACAAAAAATAAAAAGCAAGAAACCAAAACATATCACCAGAGAAAATCATCTTCACTAAAAGGAAGACAGGAAGGAAAAAAGGAAGAAAGAGAAGACCACAAAACAACAAGAAAATAAATAACACAATGGCAGGAGTAAGTCCTTACTTATCAATAATATTATTGAATGTAAATGGACTAATCTCTGCAATCAAAAGACATAGAAAGGCTGAATATTAAAAACAAAAACAATGATCTGTTGCCTACAAGAAACGCATCTTATCTATACACACATAGACTGAAAATAAAGGGGTGGAAAAAGATATTCCATGCTAATGAAAACCAAAAAAGAGCAAGATTAGCTATGCTTATATCAGACAAAATAGATTACAAGACAAAAAAAGTAAAAAGAGACAATAAAGGGGTCAATTCAGCAAGAGGATATAAAAATTTTAAATATATACACACAACATTGGTGCACTCAGATATATAAAGAAAATATTACATATCAAAGAGAGAGATAGACCCCAATATAATAATAGCTGGAGATTTCAACACCCCACTTTCAATATTGAACAGATCTTCCAGACAGAAAATCAACAAACAAACATTGGACTTAACCTGAAATAATTTCAGGTATCTTTTCTGATCACACTGGAATAACAGAAATCAATAAGACGGATTCTGGAAACTATACAAATACATAAAAATTAAAGAGTATGCTCCTGAATGACTAATGGGTATGAATAGATTAAGAAGGAAATTGAGAAATATATTGAAACAAATGATAATGGAAACACAATATACCAAAATCAATGGAATACAGCAAAAGCAGTACCAACAGGGAAGCTTAGAGCTATAAGTGCCTACATCAAAAAGGAAAAAATAAATTTCAAACAAACAACATAATGATGCATCTTAAAGAACTAGAAAAGCAAGAGCATATTAAATAAAAAATTAGCAGAAGAAAAGAAATAAAGATCAGGGCAATAATAAAGGAATTTAAAATGAAGAAAAGAATACAAAACATCAACAAAACAAAACTTGGTTTTCTGGAAAGATAAACAAAATTGGCAAACCTTTAGCTAGACTAAGAAAAAAGAGAGAAACCCTATATAAATAAAATCAGAGATGGAAACAAGAGACATTACAACTGATACCACAGAAATTCAAAGGGTCATTAGAGGCTACTATTAGCAATTGTGTGCCAATAAATTGGAAAATATAGAAGAAATGGGTAAATTCCTAGATACATACAACCTACCAAGATTGAACCCTAAAGAAATCCAAAACCAGAACAGACCAATAAAAAGTAATGAGACTGAAGCTGTAATAAAAAGTCTCCAGGTAAGGAAAAGCCTGGGACCTGATGACTTCACTGCTGAATTCTACCAAGCATTTAGAGAACTCATATGAACCCCAATCAAACTATTCCAAAAAATAGAAACAGAGGAAATATATTAAACTCATAATACAAGGTTAGTATTACACAGATACCAAAACCAGACAAAGACACTTCAAAAAAAGAAAACTACAGGCCAATATCCCTAAAGAACATTGATGAAAAAATTCTCCACAAAGTACCAGCAAATTGAATTCAGCAACACATTAAAAAGATTTTTCATGATGACCAAGTGGGATTTTGAACCACGGATGCAAAGATGGTTCAAAATACAAAATCAATTGATGTGATACATTCTATCAATAGAATGAAGGACAGAAACCAGATGATCATCTCAATATTGAATAAACATTTGATAAAATTAAACATTGCTTCATGATAAAAAAAAAAACTCTCAAAAAAAACTGGGTATAGAAGGAACATACTTCAACATAATAAAAGCCATATGTGACAGACTCATAGCTAGTATCATATGAAATGGGGAAAAAATTGACGGCCTTTTCTCTAAGATCTGAAACACAACAAGGATGCCCACATTCACCATTGCCATTTAACATAGTACAGGAAGTCCTAACTAGAGCAATCATACAAGAGAAAAATATCAATAGCACCCAATTGGAAAGGAAGAAGTCAAATTATCCTTGTTTGCAGACTATACGATCTTCTATTTGGAAAAACATAAAGACTCCACCAAGAAACTATTCAAATTGATACCCAAATTCTGTAAAGTTGCAGGATAAAAAATCAACATACAAAAATCAGTAGCATTTCTATATGCCAACAGTGAACAACCTGGAAAACAAATCAAGAAAGTAACCCCATTTACAATAGTGACAAATAAAATTAATTACCTAGAAATTAACCTAAGAAGTGAAAGATCCCTACAATGAAAACTCTAAAATGTTGGCGAAATAAATTGAACAGGACACCAAAAATGGAAAGATATTCATGTTGATGGATTTGAATAATCAATATTGTTAAAATGTCCATACTACCCAATGCAATCACAGATTCAATGCAATCTCTATCAAAATACCAATTACATTATTCTCAGATATAGAAAACACAATTCTAAACTATATATGAAACCATAAAAGACCCAGAATAGCCAAAGCTATCATGAGCAAAAAGAACAAAACTGGAAGAATCATATTACCTGACTTCCAATTATACTACAGAGCTATAGTAACCAAAACAAGATGTACTGGCATAAAAACACACGCATAGACCAATGGGACAGAATGGAGAATCCAGAAAAAAATTCATACATCTACAGTGAACTCATCATCAACAAAGGTGCCAAAAACATACATTGGGGAAAAGGACAGTCTCTTTAATAAGCAGTGCTGGGAAACTGGATATCCACATGCAAAAGAATAAAATTAGACCCCTATCTTTTGCCATATATAAAAATTAAATGAAAATGAATTAAAAATTTAAATCTAAGACCTCAAACTATGAAACTAATGCAAGAAAACATTGGGTAAACTCCCCAGGACATTGGACTGGGTAAAGATTTCTTCGGTAATATGCCACAAGCACAGGCAAACGAAGCAAAAATGGAGAAATTGGATCACATCAAGTTAAAAAAACTTCTGTACAACAAAGGAAACAATCCACAAATGGAAGAGACAACCCACAGAATGGGAGGAATTTTGCAAATTACCCATCTGATAAAGGGATTAATAACCAGAATATACAAGGAGTGTGTTTTTAGACCTACAGATCCACAACTCTGTAGGAAAAAAATCTAACAATTTAATTTTTAAATGGGTGAAATATCTGAAGAGACATTTCTCAAAAGAAGACACACAAAAAACAAACAGGTATATGAAAATGTGCTCAACATCATTGGTCATCAGAAAAAATGCAAATCAAAACTACAATGAGATATCATCTCACCCCAGTTAAAATCGCTTGTATCCAAAAGGCAGGCAATAATAAATGCTGGTGAGGATGTGGAGAAAACGGAACCCTCATGCACTGTTGGTGGGAATATAACTTAGTACAACTCCCATGGAAAACAATTTGGAGGTTCCTCAAAAAGTTAAACACAGAGCTGTATATTATCCAGCAATCCCATGGCTAGGTATATACCCAAAAAGGAAATCAGTATATCAAAAGGAAAGGATATCTGCTCTCCATGTTTATTGCAGAACTATTCACAATAGCCAAGATTTGGAAGCAACCTAAGTGTCCATCAACAGATGAATGGATAAAGAAAATATGGTACATATACAAAGCAGGGTATTATTCAGCCATAAAAAAGAATGAGATCTTGTCATTTGCAACAACATGAATGGAACTGCAGATCATTAAGTTGAGTGAAATAAGCCAGGCAAAGAAAGACAAACTTCACGTGTTCTCACTTATCTGTAGATCTAAAAACTAAAACAATTAAATTCATGGACATAGAGAGTAGAATGATAATTACCAGAGACTGGGAAGGGTAGTAGTGGCTGTGTCAGGGGGAAAGTGGGCATGGTTAATGGGCACACAAAAAAATGGAAAGAATGAATAAGATTTAGCATTTGATCACACAACACAGTGACTACAGTCAGTAATAATTTAATTGTACACTTTAAAATAACTAAAAGAGTATAATTGGATTGTTTGTAACACAGAGGATAAATGCTTGAGGTGATGGATGCCCCATTTACCCTGATGTGATTATAACATATTGTATGCCTGTTTCAAAATCTCTCATATACTCCATAAGTAAACACACCTACTATGTACCCACAAAAACTAAAAATTTAAAATTTTTCCAAAGACATAGTTTGGAGAGAAAGTGCCACAACATTTGGTTTAGACAGATGAAACAGAGCTACCTATGGGAACAGAGAGGAACATGTTTCACGACATGGAATTCAGCCTTAGCAAGGGGTACCATGTGCAGTCCCTCCTGGACACTGTGTACCGATGGCTTGTGCCCGGAGCATGATCATTAGATCATAGTTCCAAGTACGATGGGGCAGACATTTTTCTAAAACCTGCAGGGTACATTTCAAGGTGTCATTGATGGTGTCTTGAGAAATCATTCCTGAAACCTTGATTTTTTTGTCTTTGCAAAAACAGCTTTTTAGAGGTATTACAACTTCTACGTTACAACAAAAGGTAAGTAATCTAAGGACAATATTGTCACAGTCTGTGACATGAGAAGTTTGGGGTACTCTCTAACTTACCGTATGTCTTCTGAAATGGCAGGAAACCATTATCATCACCCAACCATGTCTCCACTGATGGTGAGGAGGGACTTGAGGTGCCCACTGCCGTCCACCAGCATCATATCGCCTGGTATCTCTCCCGAAACTTTGAATGTATGACAGTAAAAGTAACACATAAAAGAGTCAAGAGTCAGAGGGTTAATTTCCAACAGTCCAGTAACCCAGCCCTCTGGGACAGTGCCATGAGAAAATGGAGATAAACCAATTTTAATGGATCATAGGTGGTACAAGATAAGGTAGTGGTACCAGGCAGGAGAACCAGCTGAAGTTGATGGGGCAAGGTAATCTAAGGGTTTGGAGCTTTATCATAAACCTGGGGGGAAATATTAAATGATTTTATGCAGAGATAGCCATGATCAAATTGATACTTTGGATATAACACACTCAACTGTTCACGATATCCCCAAACTAGAAATACTCTAGAATTTCATTAATAATAGAATGAATAAATAAGATGCAGGATATTCACCTAGTGGATTTTTATACAGAAAAAGGAATGAACAACTTACTGTGTACAATAACATGGATGAATAACAAAATCATTTTGTTTGCCACAAGAATAACAAAAAATGATTGCATACGATACCACTTCACTTATGTAAAAGTCAAAGAAAAGCAACTATGGTGTTGGGAGTCAGAAAGGTGATTCTCTTTAGGATTTCACTGGGATTGCATTAAATCTATATAGCAGTTTGGGTAAAATTGCCATTTTAAAATATTGAATTTTATAGGCTGTGAATGTAACATCACTCTCCATTAATTTAGATTTTCTTAAATTCCCTTTGCAATATTTTATAGTTTATAGAAAAAAGTCATGCATTTTCCATTAAATTTATTCTAATTAACTTAGTTTTTGAGGCCATAAAGTTGTTCATCATAATTTTAATTTCTAATTATTCATAGCTACTATATATGAAGGCAATTGTCTTTTTCTATATTAAGCTTATATCCTTCCAACTTGATAATTAGATCTAGTAGCATTTTGTGGATTCCCTAAAATTTTCCACTACAAAATCATGCCATCTGCAAGAACATGTGAGTGCATGTGTGTTTTTGGTAGAACAATTATATTTCTATCTTTTGCTTTTTATTATCTTTCTGGCAGTAGCTAGGACCTTCAATACAATAACAAATAACAATTGGCAAGAGCTGAAATTCTGCCTCACCACATGCCACATTGTCCAAGTTGTCTACAGAGAGGTCCTCTTTCCCAGAATATAATAAAACAGAGAATTTCCTTTTTATTTTTTTAACCCTCCCCTGAAAATCTTAACCCACTTTGATGTATTGTTTCATGGATGTTCCTTTCACATCAGTTTACCTATGGCCTGCACAGTCCTAGAATATCATGTATAGAATTAGATCTCTTGCCTCCCAGCCACTATACAGACTCTCTACTATGCTAAAGTACATAGGAGAGACTTGTGTTCATAGTGCACTGTATGTTAATACAGGAGATATTTGTCTTTCTTTAATTTCAACTTTTATTTTAGATTCAAGGGGTGCACGTGCAGGTTTGTTACACGAATATATTGCATGATGCTGAGGCTAGGGGTATGAATGAACCCATCACCCAGGTAGTGAGCATAGTACCCAATTGGTAGTTTCTCAAATCCTTTTCCCTCCCTCCCTGCCAACTCTTGTAGTCCCCAGCATCTATTGTTCCCTTCTTTATGTCCCTGTGTACTTAACATTTAGCACCCACTGATAAGTTGAGGACATTGTAATGTTTGGTTTTCTGTTCCTACATTAATTCACTTAGGAAAATGGCTTCCATCTGCAACCATGTTGCTGCAGAAGACATGATTTCATTCTTTTTTATGGCTACATAGTATTCCAGTCTACCATTGGTGGACATTGAGGTTATTCCATGCCTTTGCTACTGTGCATAGTGCTCCAATGAACATGTGAGTGCGTGTATCTTTTTGGTAGAACAATTTATCTTCACAAGGGACATTTCTGTTGTGTTAACATTTCAACATCCCAGCCTGTCTTACATGTTTTGAATTTGTATCAATGATCTACTGGCAACAGATTGGAGAAGAAACTTTTATACACTCAGTATCTATTTACAAACAGAGAACATTCCTTCTGAGAAGGCCTGCCATTGATTAACTGTTGATTCTTTTAACGTTTTAAGTGTAAAGTTTCACTTGTTAAACATCCTTTAAGTTTCAAAGTGTGCTTTCCCTTCACTAACATTTCCCAAAGGTTGTTATTGTTCCCATGATCTAATCTGCCCCTGTTTCTCAGGTTTGGGAGAAAGTTCATGCTCAGATGGTCTTACCTCCAGCTCGCCATCGTAGGCACCTGTGCAGCCTTTGCTCCCACCATCCTCGTATACTGCTCCCTGCGCTTCTTGGCTGGGGCTGCTACATTTAGCATCATTGTAAATACTGTTTTGTTAAGTAAGTCAATATTTTCGATTCACATTTTCCAAGCCTTGGCTTTGCCATTGAAGCTCCACCTGTGTTTGAAGCTAAATCTTGTTTGTGTTTTCTTTCAGTTGTAGAGTGGATAACACACCGATTCTGTGCCATGGCATTGACATTGACAATTTGTGCTGCTAGTATTGGACATATAACCCTTGGAGGCCTGGCTTTTGTCATTCGAGACCAGTGCATCCTCCAGTTGGTGATGTCTGCACCATGCTTTGTCTTCTTTCTGTTCTCAAGGTATTGAGCTTGCATTCTTCTTTTGCCATATGACATCCTTGAATGCAGATGTACATGGAATTAGGACATGAATTCCATTTGATCCTCTGTCTAGCCCTGAGTACATTCTCCTAATCTGTGCTAAATGTGCAATTCAAGAAGCAAAACACAAAGGGTTTCCTGATGAAATTAAGGAGAGTTAATTAAATTTGAATATAAGATAATCAACAAATACTTCTGTAAAATATCCAAATATTGCAAGAGATGCAATAAAACTCAAAATTATTCACTGTTTATATGAAATTTTATTTCACCCAAATATTCCGTATTTTATTTAACTGAATAAAACATAGGAGGTTCCATTTAATTCAAATTTCAGATAAAGAACAAATAATTTTTGGTGTAAAGATATCCAAAATATCTCATGGGACATGCTTATACTAAAAAAGAAAATTGCTGCTCATTAGAAATTTAAATTTATCCATGTGCCATGTTGACTTCCTGCACCCATTAACTCATCATTTAGCATTAGGTATATCTCCTAATGCTGTCCCTCCCCCCTCCCCCCACCCCACAACAGTCCCCGGAATGTGATGTTCCCCTTCCTGTGTCCATGAGTTCTCATTGTTCAATTCCCACCTATGAGTGAGAACATGGATACATATGTAACAAACCTGCACATTGTGCACATGTACCCTAAAACCTAAAGTATAATTAAAAAAAAAAAAAAGAAATTTAAATTTATCCATGCCACTTTTTTTATAAGAAAATCTTTTTTAACTTTCAAGTTCAGGGGTACATGTGCAGGCTTGTTACATAGGTAAACTTGCATCATGAGGATTTGTTGTACCGATTATTTTATCACCTAGGTATTAAGCCTAATACCCATTTGTAATTTTTCCTGATCCTCTCCCTCCTCCCACCTTTCACCCTTCTATAGGCCCCAGCGTGTCTTGTTCCCCTCTATATGTCCGTGTGTTCTCATTATTTAGCTCCCACTTATAAATGGGAACATGTGGTATTTGGTTTTCTGTTCCAGTATTTAGTTTGCTAAGTATAATGGCCTCCAGCTCCATCCATGTCCCTGCAAAGGACACAATCTTGTTCTTTTTTATGGCTGCATAGTATTCCATGGTGTATATATATGTACCAATTTTCTTGGTCCATTCTATCACTGATGGCATTTAGGTTGATTCCATGTATTTGCTACTGTGAATAGTGCTGCCATGAACATACATGTGCATATGTCTTTATAATAGAAGAGTTTCTAGTCCTTTGGGTACATACCCAGTAATGGGACTACTGGGTTGAAAGGTATTTCTTTCTTCAGGTCTTTGAGGAATCACCACACTGTATTCCACAATGGTTGAATGAATTTATACTCCCACCAACAGTGTAAAAGCATTCCTTTTTCTCCACAACCTAGCCAGCATCTGTTACTTTTTGACTTTTTATTAATAGACATTCTGATTAATGTGAGATGGTATCTCATGGTGGTTTGATTTGCATTTCTCTAATGACCAGTGATATTGAGCATTTTTTCATAATAGTCGGTCATATGTGTGTCTTCTTTTGCAAAATGTCTGTTGCAAATGTTCGTTGCAGCTCTATTGACAATAAGAAAAACATGGAATCAACCTGAATGTCCATCAATGACAGATTAATGAAAATGTGATACTGACACACCATGGATTATTATGCAGCCATAAAAAGGAATGAGAGTATGTCTTTTGCAGGAACATGGATGGAGCTGGAGGGTATCATCCTTAGCAAACTAACACAAGAACACAAAACCAAATACGACATGTTCTCACTTATAAATGGGAGCTAAATGATTAGAACTTATGAACACAAAGAAAAACACAATAAACACTGGGGTCCACTTGAGAGGGGAGGTTGGAAAGAGGGAGAGAAGCAGAAAAGATAACTATGGGTACTGGGATTCATACCTGGGTGATGAAAAAATATGTACGACAAACTTCCATAATACATGTTTACCTCTATAACAAACCTTCACATGTGCCCCAAATCTAAAATAAATGAAAAAAATAAAAGTGTCTGTTCATGTCCTATGCCCACTTTTATTTTAGTATACTTTAAGTTCTGGAATACATGTGCAAAATGTGCAGGTTTGTTACACAGATATACATGTGCCATTGTGGTTTGCTACACCCATCATCCCATCATCACCATTAGGTATTTCTCCTAATGCTATCCCTCCCCTAGTCTCCCACCCCACAACAGGCCCCAGCATGTCACATTCCCCTCCCTGTGTCCATGTGTCCTCATTGTTCAACTCCCACTTATGAGTGAGAACATGTGGTGTTTGGTTTTCTGTTCCTGTATTAGTTTGCTGAGAATGATGGTTTCCAGCTTAATCCATGTCCCTGCAAAGGACATGAACTCATCATTTTTTATGGCTGCATAATATTCTATGGGGTATATGTGCCACATTTTCTTTACCCAGGCTATCACTGATGGGCATTTGGGTTGGTTCCAAGTCTTTGCTATTGTGAATAGTTCTGCAATAAACATATGTGTGCATGTGTCTTTATCGTAGAATGATTTATAATCCTTTGGGTATATACCCAGTAATGGGATTGCTGGGTCAAATGGTATTTCTGATTCCAGATCTTGAAGAATCACCACACTGTCTTCCACAATGGTTGAACTAATTTACACTTTTACCAACAGTGTAAAAGTGTTCCTATGTATCCACATCCTCTCCAGCATCTGTTGTTTCCCGACTTTTTAATGATCGCCATTCTAACCGATGTGAGATTGTTGTGGGATTGTTCCTCAGAGAGACCGATGGGGTTCAGGAGGATATTTATTATTTAGGTGCACTGGCCCAGTCAGATTAACATCCAAAGGACTGAGCCCTGAACAGAGAGTTAAGTTACCTTTTAAACATTTTGTGGGGCAGGGGGAGATCTGTGCAGGGGAAGCATATTACAGAAGCAAGCAACAAAGACAGTTATTCAATTAATTGAGACATGCATTACATCATTTCTTACTTTTCAAGGAAAAACATGTTTTACAACTTGAGTTTATCTGTCTAGTGACCTTGCAGCTGCACAGCTAGAGAAACAGGGTCTTCACAATGCTTGGGAAGGGAGGAGAAATAAGGCTCACTAGCAACAGAAAAACAGGCAGTTAATTTTTAAAAGACTCCAGCTTTTTCTCTTTCTCAGGGGGAATTGGGTTTTCTTACATACAACTGAGTTTCTGCTTACACATTCTTTAATTTCTTTTAATTCCTGTTCCATTCCTTCCTTTGGTGCTTTTTATAACAAAGGTGTTAATAGAAAGCACCACTATTTGCCACTTCTTCACAGAGCTGCGCGTCTTCTATTGGCAGTGGCTGATATTTTGTTAATGCCATCAACTGCGCAGCAGTGTGTCAGGTTACTATTGCCTCTATAGTTGACTGTATACTCCTAATAAACTGGGGTAAAAGGCAAAGAAGGATGAGGCAGATACCAAGAATAAGCAAGAACCCACCAATGAGGGTTTTGAATCCTCCAAAAGCTAAGAGCCATCCTCCAAACAAGGAATCTGGGGACCACCCAGACCAAATCTGAACTGGAACATGGACCAACTTGTGCATTCTAGCTGTGATTTCCACGACAGCTCTGCCATTATCATCAATTTATAGGCAACAGTTGGTTAAATTAAATTTTCCATGTACTCCTCCTTCCGAGGCTTTCAATTCAGCCTTCTGAGTGGAAGTCCCAGAAGGTAAGGCTTGAGCCTCGACTACTGAGTGTTGGGTCACTGCTGCATACCCTGCATATCGCACCCCATCTGTTATGAAACTGCTACTATCAGCGAAGTATTCAACATCTGGGCTCTCCAAGGGGGTATCTCTGAGATCTTCCCGGCTCAAGAACACTTCGTCCACCGTATTTATGCAACAGTGGGGAATGTCCTGCCAGCACAGTGAGGCAACCTACCGCCCTTCCAATCGGGTTTCTCCACCGGCAGCAGGGTAGCTGGGTTCAAGGTATTTACAGTCTCTAGTGTTATCTGGGGATTTTCACACAGAAGTCCTTGGTACTTTAGCATTCTAGAGTTGGACAGCCAACGATGTCCTCTTTGCTTCATTAAGGTGACTACAGCGTGTGGCACCCGAACTATTAACTTCTGACCTAGGGCTAGCTTGTTGGCATCTTCTATAAGGATTGCAGTAGCCGCCAATGCCCTGAAGCACTGGGCCAACCTAAGGCCACCAAGTCCAGTCTTTTGGATAAATAAGCTACCAGCCGATGCCAACAGCCCAACAACTGAGTTAAGACTCCAACTGCCATTCCCTTTCGTTCATCCACATACAAAAAGAAGGGCTATTTTACATCTGGCAACCCAAGTGCCGGGGCCTGGATGAGAGCTTACTTTATATCCTTGAAGGCCTTTTCCTGTTCCTTTTCCCATAGGAGGGGCTCTCTTTCCTTTCCTTTGGTAGCCTCATATAAGGGAGGAGCCTTGCTATAAGGGAGAAGTTTGGAATCCAGATTCGGCAGAATCCCGCTGCACCTAGAAATTCCCTGACCTGCCACTTGTAACTGGGGTGGACAACGCACATAACAGCCTCCTTGCGTGCACTTCCAAGCCTGGGCTGGCCTTGGGATACCATGAATCGTAGATATCCAACCTCCCAGAAACAGACTTTTGCCTTGTCCTTGGACACTTTATAACCAGCTTCACACAGCAGGTGAAGAAGCCTCTCTGTTCCTTGGAGGCATTCCTCCCTCGTGGTGGCAGTGAATAACAAATCATCAATGTATTGTAATAGCACACAATTGTCAGTAGGTGGCGCAAAAGCCTCAAGATCTGTAGCCAAGGCCGCCTCAAAAATGGTAGAATTTTTTCTTTTTTTTATACTTTAAATTTTAGGGTACATGTGCACAACATGCAGGTTTGTTACATATGTCTACATGTGCCATGTTGGTGCGCTGCACCCATTAACTCGTCATTTAACATTAGGTATATCTCCTAATGCTCTCCCTCCCCGCTCCCCCCACCCCACAACAGTCCCTGGTGTGTCATGTTCCTCTTCCTGTGTCCATGTGTTCTCATTGTTCAATTCCCACCTATGAGTGAGAACATGCGGTGTTTGGTTTTTTATCCTTGCGATAGTTTGCTGAGAATGATGGTTTCCAGCTTCATGTCCCTGCAAAGGACATGAACTCATCATTTTTTATGGCTGCATAGTATTCCATGGTGCATATGTGCCACATGTTCTTAATCCAGTCTATCATTGTTGGACATTTGGGTTGGTTCTGAGTCTTTGCTATTGTGAATAGTGCCACAATAAACATACGTGTGCATGTGTCTTTATAGCAGCATGATTTATAATCCTTTGGTATATACCCAGTAATGGGATGGCTGGTTCAAATGGTATTTCTAGTTCTGGATCCCTGAGGAATCACCACACTGACTTCCACAATGGTTGAACTAGTTTACAGTCCCACCAACAGTGTAAAAGTGTTCCTATTTCTCCACATCCTCTCCAGCACCTGTTGTTTCCTGACTTTTTAATGATGGCCATTCTAACTGGTGTGAGATGGTATCTCATTGTGGTTTTGATTTGCATTTCTCTGATGACCAGTGATGATGAGCATTTCTTCATGTGTCTTTTGGCTGCATAAATGTCTTCTTTTGAGAAGTGTCTGTTCATATCCTTTGCCCACTTTTTGATGGGGTTGTTTGTTTTTTTCTTGTAAATTTGTTTGAGTTCATTGTAGATTCTGGATACTAGCCCTTTGTCAGATGAGTAGATTGCAAAAATTTTCTCCCATTCTGTAGGTTGCCTGTTCACTCTGATGGTAGTTTCTTTTGCTGTGCAGAAGCTCTTTAGTTGAATTAGATCCCATTTGTCAATTTTGGCTTTTGTTGCCATTGCTTTTGGTGTTTTAGACATGAAGTCCTTGCCCATGGATATGTCCTGAATGGTATTGCCTAGGTTTTCTTCGAGAGTTTTTAAGGTTTTAGGTCTAACATTTAAGTCTTTAATCCATCTTGAATTAATTTTTGTATAAGGTGTAAGGAAGGGATCCAGTTTCAGCTTTCTACATATGGCTAGCCAGTTTTCCCAGCACCAAAAATGGTAGAATTCTTAAACCCTTGTGGCAGCTTTGTCCAGGTATATTGTGATTGCCCCCACTAGAAGGCAAATATAGGCTGACTTTGGGGAGCAAGCTTCAAACAAAAGAAGGCATCCTTTAAGTCCAGGCATGTGAACCATGTGGCCTCAGCAGGAATCTGTCCCAACATTGTGTATGGGTTGGCTACTATGGCATGGATAGTCACAGTGGCCTTGTTTACCACCTGGAGATCCTGCACTGGCCTGTATTCACCATTTGGCTTGCACATGGGCAGCAGAGAAGTATTCCAGGAGGACTTGCATTTCACTATAATCCCATGTTCATAGAGCTGATTTAGATGTTTTGTTATTCCTTCAATTTCCTCTCTAGGTAGTGGGTATTGACGGACTCATACCGGGGCAGCATGAGGGTTAAGCTCTACTACCACCCAGGGGTCTGTTTGCAGCAAGTCCAGGGGGGTTTTCCTCAGCCTATACATGTGGTACCTTAAAAAGCATCCCCCACATATTGTGTAGGTCCGGCTCCAGTGGCCTTCTGGCACACAGTTCATAGAGCCGCCACTCCTCAGCCCTTGGGACAGTCAGGATCAATACCCATTGCCTTTAGCACCTCTATCTCCAGGGTCATATTCCCTTTAGGTGTAAAGGAAATTTGTGCCTGCAGTTTCTGGAGTAAGTCTCTCCCTAACAAAAGCACTGGACAATTTGGCATATATAGAAACTCATGCTGCACTTTTTGTGCCCCAATAACACATCTTCTGGATTTGCATAAAGGTTTCTTTTCTTTGGCCCCAGTAGCCCCTATGATAGTAGCACAGTTCTTTGTGGGGGGGCTAATTGGGTGAGTTACCACAGAGAAATCAGCACCAGTATCAACCAAAATATCCATTAATCGGCCCCCTACTTCCATAGAGACCATAGGCTCCCCATGGCCTAAAAATATGGAGCCCAGTCTGTCTCAGTCCTCAAAATCTCAGCCCCCACTAAGCCGATCAGAACAGGATCTGCCTTTGAGACATGAATAGCAACAGAACGCTGCACTCGGGTGTTAGACAACTGACCATCATCTCCATCCTTTTCCTTTTCGGGGCACTCATCTTTCCAGTGGCCCATTTGCCTGCACCTTGCACATTGGTTCCTGTCCCACCAAGACTGGCTTTCCTCTCCCGGTCTTGTCTTCCCCCTTCCTCAGCGTCTGCCTCAACCACACCCTCTAGCAAATCCAGGGTTAATTTCTGCTAGTGCAGCAGCTGTAAATCGAGCTATCTCTTTGCTTCTATTTCTGGTTTTTCTTTCTTCCTTTCTTCCTGGTTTACGTATACTTTGTTTGCTCTTTCCAGGAGTTCACTAATATGTTTCCCTGCAAAGCCTTCCAGCTTCTGAAGGTTTCATCTTATGTCTCCCTGAGCTTGCCTGACAAAGGTCATTTTTATCATATTTTGGTTTTCAGAAGCCTCTGGAATAATTGGAGAGTACAGCCGATATGCCTCACAAAGCCTTTCACAGAATGCACTTCGGCTTTCGTCAGGCTTTTGGTGCACTTCTGATATTTTACTCATATTCATTGCCTTCCTTCCTCCTGCTTTTTTCCCATTTGGGAGTACCTTTCTATATAGCTGCAGCCATTCCATGTCCCTTGCCTCATTTGGGTATTGCTCCACAGTGAACTGGCATGGATTAGGGGTGGCCTCTGGGGCTTCCCCTTCTAACCAGCTGAGAGCTGCCTGATTAACTCTCCTATGCTCCTCTGTATTAAATAAAGTTAGCAAAAGTTGTTGACAATCTGGCCAGGTTGGGTCGTGTGTCATAATAATAGAATTCACCAAATCAATGAGAGCCTGAGGCTTTTCTGTATAGGAAGGGGTGTGCTGTTTCCAATTTAAGAGATCAGTAGTGGAGAAAGGCTGATAAACATAAACCCTAGAGCCACCTTGTGTCTGCCCCTGGTCATCATAAACTTGTATTCTGGTCTCTCAAAGTGGCATCTGCAAAGCCTGTGGTTGGCCTGAGTGGAGGCACCCAGCTGCCTCACCCTGTCCATCTTCCCTGTTTTTTTCAAACGGGGGCTTCTGTTACTCTGAGGGGAGACTGAGCCTCACTTTCCTCCAAGCCTGACTCTCCGGATGCTCCTGACTCTGCCTCCTGCCTTATTCTGGCCAAAGACGGGTAGACTGGCACATACAGGGGCCGACATTCCCTTTCCTCTGGTGGGGCCTGAAGAACTGGTTTTGGCTGAGGCTTCAGGGATTCCTTTTCCTGGGAGACACTAGGGGCTTTAGGTTCCTCTGCTTTCTTTGGTTGGGCGCCTGAGCCACTAATGCATTGCAATTTCCCTCTAGGCAGGGCTGTAGCCAACTGGGGCAAGTTTGTGCCACACTGAGCCAAGAGTCTATATAGGGAAACTGGTCTGGGTATCCTGGTTGTCCTCCAACTCCAGTGACCACCTTAAACACATGGCCAATTAATTCCCTGTCTTTTGTACCTTCAGAGGACCAC
This sequence comes from Nomascus leucogenys, assembly GCF_006542625.1. Taxonomy (NCBI): domain Eukaryota; kingdom Metazoa; phylum Chordata; class Mammalia; order Primates; family Hylobatidae; genus Nomascus; species Nomascus leucogenys. The sequence goes on along the minus strand of NC_044384.1, from coordinate 82,818,410 downwards.
CCCACATTGAAATCAGGCCAATCTATCTCACAATATGTCCTTAATTTTTGAGCATCCAGTTTCATGCCGTAATCACCTCTAAATCCTTTTTTTAAATTCTTTATCATGCACTCCAAAGGAGTTGGTTTTGATGCTTTCCCTCCCATTTCCTCCCTTGCGGCACACTTTCACTTTCACTTTCACTCTCGGGTCCACTAGACGAGGTCCTATTATGGGAGTTTTGGATGCTGCTTAGCCAAGAACATGCCTTCCCCTGTCACAGCCTGCTATGGCCATGAAGCTGGTCTTATCAGCCATATGCAGCATCCTAGTTCTGACTTCCCCCACACTCACCTTGAAGCACACAGCCCACGCTAAGGGATCTATGCCTCCCCACGTCACTCCCCACATTGGCCTCTCCCAACACCGTCTCTTTCACACATCTCCCCTGCCCCAGGACTCCTCATCAGATAAAACAAGCCTCTCTCATGTCCCAGGTGAGCCTAGTTAGGCTCCCACATTCACACACATACACACACCACTCCTACCCCAGGACTTCTCATCAGATGAAATGAGCCTCTCTCATGTCCCAGGTAGGTTTACATGCACCCACACACTCCCAGTTCCTGTCTCCAGATCCAGTGAACCACTTTCACTTTGTTAGTGGGGACATGAGGTTCATCCAAATTGGCAAATGACTCCTGCCCCCCAGCCATTCTGGGTTGGATTAGTGGTTGTTCCCTGGGAGGTGATCAAGCTCCCCTTTGTTCTTATGGGATGGGCTTCCCTTCCTTGGGCCCTTGCTCCTTACCATGGTTCCTGAAGTGCTGGTATCACTGCAACCCCACCCCTGGCTCCATTGTGCTTCCAGGCAGGCCTCCAGGATTGGGGGAGAGCTGGTCTCCATCCAGGTGAAGCTCCCCTGTGGTGTGCCTTGGATGCCAGGTCTCCCCCAGCCCCAGGGCTGTAGTCCCACAGGCAGAGGAGACAGTAAATCTGCCATCTCCAACCCTGGATGAGTCCACAGAAATGTTGCAGTATTGTTAAGGAATCAGAGAGACCAATGGGGCTCAGGAGGATATTTATTATTTAGGTGCACCGGCCCAGTCAGATTAGCATCCAAAGGACTGAACCCTGAACAAAGACTTAAGTTACCTTTTAAGCATTTCGTGGGGTGGGGGGAGATCTGTGCAGGGGGAAGCATATTACAGAAGCGAGAAACAAAGACAGTTATTCAATTGATTGAGACATGCATTACATCATTTCTTACTTTTCAAAAACAAACATGTTTTATGACTTGAGTTTATCTGTCTAGTGATCTTGCAGCAACACATCTGGAGAAACAGGGTCTTCACAATGCCTAGGAAAGAAGGAGAGATAAGGCTCACTAGACACAGAAAAATAGGCAGTTAATTTTTAAAGGACTCCAGCTCTTGCTCTTTCTCAGGGAGAATTGGGTTTTCTTACATACAACTGAGTTTCTGCTTACACATTCTTTAATTTCTCTTAATTCCTGTTCCAAGGTGATATCACATTGTGGTTTTGATTTGCATTTCTCTAATGACCAGTGATGATGAGCTTTTTTTCATATGTTTGTTGGCTGCATAAATGTCTTATTTTGAGAAGTGTCTGGTCATATCCTTCACCCACTTTTTGATGGAGTATTTTTTTCTTGTAAATTTATTTAAGTTCCTTGTAGTTTCTGGATATTAGCCCTTTGCCACATGAATAGATTGCAAACAGTTTCTCCCCTTCTGAGGGTTGCCTGTTCACTCTGATGATAGTTTCCAATGCTGTGCAGAAGCTCTTTAGCTTAATTAGATCCCATTTATCAATTTTGGTTTTTGTTGCCATTGCTTTTGGTGTTTTAGTCATAAAATCTTTGCCCATGCCTATGTCCTGAATGGTATTGACTAGGTTTTCTTCTAGGGATTTTATGATTTTAGGTCTTACATTTAAGTCTTTAATTCATCCTGAGTTAATTTTTGTATAAGGTAGACACCTGGAAGGGGTCCAGTTTCAGTTTTCTGCGTATGGCTAGCCAGTTTTCCCAACACCATTTATTAAATGGGGAATCCCTTCCCCATTGCTTGTTTTTGTCAGGTTTGTCAAAGATCAGATGGTTGTAGATGTGTGGCATTATTTCTGAGGGCTCTGTTCTGTTCAATTGGTCTATATATCTGTTTTGGTACCAGTACCATGCTGTTTTTGTTACTGTAGCCTTGTAATATAATTTGAAGTCAGGTAGCATGATGCCTCCAGCTTTGTTCTTTTTGCTTAACATTGCCTTGGCTATGCAGGCTCTTTTGTAGTTCCATATGAACTTTAAAGTAGTTTTTTCTAATTCTGTGAAAAAGTCATTTGTAGCTTGTTGGGGATAGCATTGAATCTTTAAATTACTTTGGGCAGTATGGCCATTTTTATGATATTGATTCTTTCTATCCATGAGCATAGAATATTTTTCCATTGTTTGTATTTTCTCTTATTTTCTTGAGCAGTGGTTTGTAGTTCTCCTTGAAGACATCCTTCACATCCCTTGTGAGTTGGATTCCTAGGTATTTTATTCTTTGTAGCAACTGTGAATGAGAGTTCACTCATGATTTGGCTCTCTGTTTGTCTATTATTCGTGTATAGGAATGCTTGTGATTTTTGCACATTGATTTTGTATCCTGAGACTGCTGAGGTTGCTTATCAGCTTAAGAAGATTTTGGACTGAGACGATGGGGTTTTCTAAATAAACAATCATATTGTCTGGAAACAGAGACAATTTGACTTCCTCTCTTCCTATTTGAATATCCTTTCTTTTTTTTGGTTTCTTTATTATTATTATTATTATACTTTAAGTTTTAGGGTACATGTGCACAATGTGCAGGTTACATATGTATCCATGTGCCATGTTGGTGTGCTGCACCCATTAACTCGTCATTTAGCATTAGGTATATCTCCTAATGCTCTCCCTCCCCCCTCCCCCCACCCCACAACAGTCCCCAGAGTGTGATGTTCCCCTTCCTGTGTCCATGTGTTCTCATTGTTCAATTCCCACCTATGAGTGAGAACATGCAGGGTTTGGTTTTTTGTCCTTGCAATAGTTTACTGAGAATGATGGTTTCCAGTTTCATCCATGTCCCTACAAAGGACATGACCTCATCATTTTTTATGGTTGCATAGTATTCCATGGTGTATATGTGCCACATTTTCTTAATCCAGTCTATCGTTGTTGGACATTTAGGTGGGTTCCAAGTCTTTGCTATTGTGAATAGTGCCGCAATAAACATACGTGTGCATGTGTCTTTATAGCAGCATGATTTATAGTCCTTTGGTTATATACCCAGTAATGGGATGGCTGGGTCAAATGGTATTTCTAGTTCTAGATCCCTGAGGAATGCCACACTGACTTCCACAATGCTTGAACTAGTTTACAGTCCTACCAACAGTGTAAAAGTGTTCCTATTTCTCCACATCCTCTCTAGCACCTGTTGTTTCCTGATTTTTTAATGATGGCCATTCTAACTGGTGTGAGATGGTATCTCGTGGTTTTGATTTGCATTTCTCTGATGGCCAGTGATGATGAGCATTTCTTCATGTGTTTTTTGGCTGCATAAATATCTTCTTTTGAGAAGTGTCTGTTCATGTCCTTCGCCCACTTTTTGATGGGGTTGTTTGTTTTTTTCTTGTAAATTTGTTTGAGTTCATTGTAGATTCTGGATATTAGCCCTTTGTCAGATGAGTAGGTTGCAAAAATTTCCTCCCATTTTGTAGGTTGCCTGTTCACTCTGATGGTAGTTTCTTTTGCTGTGCAGAAGCTCTTTAGTTTAATTAGATCCCATTTGTCAATTTTGGCTTTTGTTGCCATTGCTTTTGGTGTTTTAGACATGAAGTCCTTGCCCATGCCTATGTCCTGAATGGTATTGCCTAGATTTTCTTCTAGGGTTTTTATGGTTTTAGGTCTAACATGTAAGTCTTTAATCCATCTTGAATTAATTTTTGTATAAGGTGTAAGGAAGGGATCCAGTTTCAGCTTTCTACATATGGCTAGCCAGTTTTCCCAGCACCATTTATTAAATAGAGAATCCTTTTCCCATTGCTTGTTTTTGTCAGGTTTGTCAAAGATCAGATAGTTGTAGGTATGTGGCATTACTTCTGAGGGCTCTGTTCTGATCCATTGATCTATGTCTCTGTTGTGGTACCAGTACCATGCTGTGTTGGTTACTGTAGCCTTGTAGTATAGTTTGAAGTCAGGTAGCGTGCTGCCTCCAGCTTTGTTCTTTTGGCTTAGGATTGACTTGGCAATGTGGGCTCTTTATTCATTCCATATGAACTTTAAAGTAGTTTTTTCCAATTCTGTGAAGAAAGTCATTGGTAGCTTGATGGGGATGGCATTGAATCTATAAATTACCTTGGGCAGTATGGCCATTTTCATGATATTGATTCTTCCAACCCATGAGCATGGAATGTTCTTCCATTTGTTTGTATCCTCTTTTATTTCAATGAGCAGAGGTTTGTAGTTTTCCTTGAAGAGGTCCTTCACATCCCTTGTAAGTTGGATTCCTAGGTATTTTATTCTCTTTGAAGCAATTGTGAATGGGAGTTCACTCATGATTTGGCTCTCTGTTTGTCTGTGATTGGTGTACAAGAATGCTTGTGATTTTTGTACATTGATTTTGTATCCTGAGACTTTGCTGAAGTTGCTTATCAGCTTAAGGAGATTTTGGGCTGAGACAATGGGGTTTTCTAGATATACAATCATATCATCTGGAAACAGGGACAATTTGACTTCCTCTTTTCCTAATTGAATACCCTTTATTTCCTTCTCCTGCCTGATTGCCCTGGCCAGAACTTCTAGCACTATGTTGAATAGGAGTGGTGAGAGAGGGCATCCCTGTCTTGTGCCAGTTTTCAAAGGGAATGCTTCCAGTTTTTGCCCATTCAGTATGATATTGGCTGTGGGTTTGTCATAGACAGCTCTTATGATTTTGAGATATGTCCCATCAATACCTAATTTATTGAGAGTTTTTAGCATGAAGAGTTTTTGAATTTTGTCAAAGGCCTTTTCTGCATCTATTGAGATAATCATGTGGTTTTTGTCTTTGGTTCTGTCTTTATTTCTTTCTCTTGCCTGATTGGCCTGGCCAGAACTTCCAATACTATGTTGAATAGGAGTGGTGAGAGATGGCATCCTCGTCTTGTGCTGGTTTTCAAAGGGAATGCTTCCAGCTTTTACCCATTTAGTATGATATTGGCTATAGGTTCCTAAGAAATAGCTCTTATTATTTTGAGATACGTTCCATCAATAACTAGCTTATTGAGAGTTTTTAGCATGAAATGGTGTTCAATTTTATTGGAGGACTTTTCTGCATCTATTGAGATAATCAAGTGGTTTTTGTCATTTGTTCTATTTATGTGATGGATTTGCATATGTTGAACCAGGCTTGCATCCCAGGGATGAAGCTAACTTGATGGTGGTGGATAAGCTTTTTGATGTGCTGCTGGATTCAGTTTGCCAGTATTTTATTGAGGATTTTTGCACTGATGTTCATCAGGAATATTGGCCTGAAATTTTTTTGTTGTGTTTCCAATGGGTTTTGATATCAGGATGATGCTGGCCTTATAAAATGAGTTTGGGAGGAGTCCCTTTTATTCTATTGTTTGGAATAGTTTCAGAAGGAATGGTACCAGCTTCTCTTTGTACCTCTGGTAGAATTCAGCTGTAAATCTTTCTGGTTCTGGCCTTTGGTTGGTTGGTAGGCTATTAATTACTGCCTCAATTTCAGAACTTGTTATTGGTCTATTCAAGGATTCAACTTCTTCCTTGTTTAGTCTTGGGAGGGTGTATGTGTCCAGGAATTTATCCATTTCATTTAGATTTTCTACTTCATTTGCATAGGGGTGTTTATAATACTCTCTGATAGCAGTTTGTATTTCTGTGGAATCAGCAGTGATATCCCCTTTATCATTTTTTATTGTGTCGATTTGATTCTTCTCTCTTTTCTTCTGTATTAGTCCTGCTAGCGGTCTATTTTGTTAATCTTTTCAAAAAACAGCTGCTGGATTCACTGATTTTTTAAAGGGTTTTCATGTTTCTATCTCTCAGTTCTACTCTGATCTTAGTTATTTCTTGTCTTCTGCTAGCTTTTGAATTTGTTTACTCTTACTTCTGTAGTTCTTTTAATTGTGATGTTAGGGTGGCAGTTAGAGATGTTTCCCACTTTCCTCTGTGGGCATTTAGTGCTATAAATTTCCCTCTAAACACTGTTTTAAGTGTGTCCCAGAGACTCTGGTACATTGTGTCTTTGTTCCCATTGGGTTCAGAAAATGTACTTTTTTCTGCCTTAATTTTGTTATTTACCTATTAGTCATTCAGGAGCAGGTTGTTCAGTTTCCATGTAGTTGTGTGCGTTTGAGTGAGTTTCTTAATCCTGAGTTCTAATTTGATTGCACTGTGGTCTGAGAGACTGTTTGTTATGATTTCCATACTTTTGCATTTGCAGAGGAATGTCTTACTTCCAATTATGTGGTCTATTTTAGAGTAAAGGTGGTGTGGTGCTGAGAAGAATGTATATTCTGTTTATTTTGGATGGAGAGTTCTGTAGATGTCTATTAGGTTGGCTTGGTGCAGAGCTGAGTTCAAGTCCTGAATATCCTTGTTAATTTTCTGTCTCACTGATCTAATATTGACAGTGGGATGTTAAAGTCTCCCACTATTATAGTGTGGGAGTCTAAGTCTCTTTGTAGGTCTCTAAGAACTTGCTTTATGAATGTGGGTGCTCCTCTATTGGGTGCATTTATATTTAGGATACTTAGCTCTTCTCGTTGCATTTATCCCTTTACCATTATATAATGCCTTTCTTTGACTTTTTTGATCTTTGTTGGTTTAAAGTCTGAAGTCTGTTTTGTCAGAGACTGGGATTGCAATCCCTCCTCTTTTTTTCTTTCTATTTGCTTGGTAAATATTCCTCCATCCCTTTATTATGAGCCTACGTGTGTTCTTGCATGTGAGATGGATCTCCTGAATACAGCACACCGATGGGTCTTGACTCTTTATCCAATTTGCCCATGTGTGTATTTTATTTGGGGCATTTAGCCCATTTACATTTAAGGTTAATATGTTTATATGTGAATTTCATACTCTTATTATGATGCTAGCTGGTTATTTTGCCCATTAGTTGATGCTGTTTCTTCATATTGTCAATGGTCTTTACAATTTGGTATGTTTCTGCAGTGGCTGGTACCAGTTTTTCCTTTTTATATTTAGTGCTTCCTTCAGGAGCTCTTGTAAGGTAGGCCTGGTGGTGACAAAATCTCTTAGCATTTGCTTGTCTGGAAAGGATTTTATTTCTCCTTCACTTATGAAGCTTAGTTTGGCTGGATATGAAATTCTGGGTTGAAAATTCTTTTCTTTAAGAATGTTGAATATTGGCTCCCACTCTCTTCTGGCTTGTAGGGTTTCTGCAGAGAGACCACTGTGCGCTTCCCTTTGTGGGTAACCTGACCTTTCTCTCTGGCTACCCTTAACATTTTTTCCTTCATTTCAACCTTGCTCAATCTGATGCTTATGTGTCTTGGGGTTGCTCTTCTGAAGGAGTATCTTTGTAGTGTTCTCTGTATTTCCTGAATTTGAATGTTGGCCTGTATTGCTAGGTTGGGGAAGTTCTCCTGGATAATATCCTGAAGAGTATTTTCCAACTTGGTTTCATTCTCCCCATCACTTTCATGTACACCAATCAATCGTAGGTTTGGTCTTTTCACATAGTCCTATATTTCTTGGGGACTTTGTTCATTCCCTTTCATTCTTTCTTCTCTAATCTTGTCTTCACACTTTATTTCATTAAGTTGATCTTCAATCTCTGATATACTTTCTTCTGCTTGATCAATTTTGCTATTGATACTTGTGTATGCTTCATGAAGTTCTCATGCTGTGTTTTGCAGCTCCGTCAGGTCATTTATGTTCTTCTCTAAATTGGTTATTCTAGTTAGCCATTCATCTATCCTTTTTTCAAGGTTCTTAGCTTACTTGCATTGGGTTAGAACGTGCTCCTTTAGCTCAGAGGAGTTTGTTATTACCCACCTTCTGAAGCCTAATTCTGTCAATTTGTCAAGCTCATTCTCTGTCCAGTTTTGTTCCCTTGCTGCCAAGGAGTTGTGATCCTTTGGAGAGGAGGCATTCTTGGTTTTGGAATTTTCAGCCTTTTTGCACTGGTTTTTCTTCATCTTTGTGGATTTATCTACTTTTGGTCTTTGATGTCAGTGACCTTCAGATGGGGTTTTTGTGTGATCATACTTTTTGTTGATGTTGACGCTATTCCTTTCTGTTTGTTAGTTTTCCTTCTAATAATCAGGCCCCTCTGCTGCAGGTCTGCTGGAGTTTTCTGGAGGTCCACTCTGGACCCTGTTTCCCTGAGTATCACCAGCAGAGGCTGCAGAACAGCAAAGATTGCTGCCTGCTCCTTCCTCTGGAAGCTTCGTCCCAGAGGGGCAACTGCCAGATGCCAGCTGGAGCTCTCCTGTATGAGGTGTCTGTCAACCCCTGCTGGGGAGTGTCTCCCTGTCAGAAGGCACAGGGGTCAGGGACCCACTTGAGGACTCAGTCTGTCCCTTAGCAGAGCTCGAGCGCTGTGCTGGGAGATCCACTGCTGTCTTCAGAGCCAGCAAGCAGGAACGTTTAAGTCTGCTGAAGCTGCACCCACAGCTGCCCCTTCCCCCACGTACTCTGTCCCAGGGATATGTGAATTTTATCTATAAGCCCTTGACTGGGGATGCTTCCTTTCTTTTAGAGATGCCCTGCCCAGAGAGGAGGAATCTAGAGAGGCAGTCTGGCTACGGCAGCTTAGGCACTGAGCTGTGGTGGGCTCAGCCCAATTCAGACTTCCTTGTGTCTTTGTTTACACTGTGAGGGGAAAATCGCCTACTCAAGCCCCAGTAATGTTGGACACCCTTCCCCTCACCAAGCTCTAGTGTCCCAAGTCGACTTCAGCCTGCTGTTCTGGCAGTGGGAATTTCAAGCCAGTGGATCTTAGCTTGCTTGGCTCCATGGGGGTGGGATCTACTGAGCTAGACCACTTAACTCCCTGGCTTCAGTGCCCCCTTTTCAGGGGAGTGAACGGTTCTGTCTCACTGGCATTCCAAGCACCACTGGGGTATTTAAAAAAAAAACTCCTGCAGCTAGCTCAGTGTCTGCCCAAATTGTCACCCAGTTTTGTGCTTGAAACCCAGGCATCCAAGGGAATCTCCTGGTCTGCAGGTTGTGAAGACCATGTGAAAAGCATAGTATCTGGGCCCAGATGCACTGTCCCTCACAGCACAGTCCCTCATGGCTTCCCTTGGCTAGGGGAGTGAGTTCCCCAAGCCCTTGCACTTCCCGGGCAAGGTGATGTCCCAACCTGCTTCTGCTCACCCTCTGTGAGCTGCATCCACTGTCTAACCAGTCCCAATAAGATAAGAGCCAGGTACCTCAGTTGGAAATGCAGAAATCACCCACCTTCTGCATTGATCTCGCTGGGGGCTGCAGACCAGAGCTGTTCCTCTTCAGCCATCTTGCCAGCCACCCCCCTTTGCCCACTTTTAATGGGGTTGTTTTTCTATTGAAATTTTGTCTAACTTCTTTATAGATTCTGAATATCAGACCTTTATTGGATGCATAGTTTGCAAAAATTTTCTCCCATTCTGTAGGTTGCCTGTTTACTCTGTTGATAGTTTCTTTTACTGTGCAAAAGCTCTTTAGTTTAGTTAGATGCCATTTGTCAATTTTTGCTTTGGTTGCAATTGCTTTGGGTGTTGTTATCACGAAATCTTTGCCTGTGCCTGTGTCCTGAATGGTATTGCCTAGGTTGTCTTCCAGGGTTTTTATAGTTTGGGATTTTACATTTAAGTTTTTAACTTATGTTGAGTTAATTTTTGTATATGGTGTAAGTAAGGAGTTCAGTTTTAGTCTTCTGAATATGGCTAGCCAGTTATCATAGCACCATTTATTGAATAGGGAATTATTTCCCCCATTGCTTGTTTTTGTCAGTTTTGTTGAAGATCAGAGAGTTGTAGGTGTTTGGTCTTACTTCTGTGTTCTCTATTCTGTTCCATTGGTCTATGTGTTTGTTTTTGTTCCAGTACCATGCTGTTTTGGTTACTGAAGCCCTGTATTATAGTTTGAAGTTGGGTAGCATGATGGATGCCTCTAGCTTTGTTTCTTTTGCTTAGGATTGTCTTGGCTATTCAGGCTCTTTTTTGGTTTCATATGTATTTTAAAATAGTTTTTCCTAGCTCTGTGAAGAATCTCAGTGGTAGTTGAATAGGAATAGCTTTGAATCTATAAATTGCTTTGGGCAGTATGGCCACTTTAACAATATTGGTTCTTCCTATCCATGAGCATGCAGTTTTTTCTGTTTGTGTCATCTCTGATTTCTTTGAGCAGTGGTTCATAGTTCTCCTTGTAGAGATCTTTCACCTCCTTAGTTAGCTGTATTCCTAGGTATTTTATTCTTTTTGTGGCAATTGTGAATGGGAGTTCATTCATTATTTGGCCCTTGGCTTGGCTGTTGTTGGTGTACAGGAATGCTAGTGATTTTTGCACATTGATTTTGTACCCTGAGGCTTTGCTGAAGTTGTCTATCAGCTTAAGAAGCTTTTGGCCTGAGACTATGGGGTTTTCTTGATATAAGACCTGTCATCTACAAACAGGGATAGTTTGACTTCCTCTCTTCCTATTTGGATGCCCTTTATTTCTTTCTCTTGCCTGATTGCCCTGGCCAGGAATTCCAATACTATGTTGAATAGGAGTGGTGAGAGAGGGCAACCTCATCTTGTGCCAGTTTTCAAGTGGAAAGCTTCCAGCTTTTGCCCATTCAGTATTATGTTGTTTGTGGGTTTGTTATAGATGGCACTTACTATTTTGAGGTATGTTTTGTCAATACCTAGTTTATTGACGGTTTTTTTAACATTAATGGATGTTGAATTTTATTGAAAGCCTTTTCTGTATCTCTTGAGACAACCATGTGTTTTCGTCTTTAGTTCTGTTTATGTGATGAATCAAATTTATTGATTTGTGTATGTTGAGCCATCCTTACATCCCAGGGATAAAGCCTACTAGATCACGCTGGATAAGCTTTTCAATGTGCTGCTGGATTCTGTTTTAGGATTTTTGCACTGATGTTCATCAAGGATATTGGCCTCAAGTTTTCTATTTTTGTTGTATCTCTGCCAGGTTTTGGTGTCAGGATGATGCTGCCCTCATAGAATGAGTTAGGGAGGAGTTCCTACTCCTCAATTTTTTGGAATAGTTTTGGTAGGAATAGTACCAGCTCTTCTCTGTACATCTGGTGGAATTCAGCTGTGAAACCATCAGGTCCTGGGCTTTTTTTGGTTGTTATGTGTGAGAAACAAACTCACTTGTCCAAACCCAAAGAATGGACTCAGAGACACAGAGAACAGCAGAAGTGAGACTTTCAATGATGATCTTGCAAGATTGGGTGTCTGGCACGCAGGCACATCCAGCACAGTTTCAACAAGCAATTTATCCCATAGTTCACAAGTCCCTCTCCTGGTTCCTCATAGGATGAGTACTACGAGGTTACAATCTTCTCAGACGTCGCCTATTGGTTGTTGGGTAGTGGCTTCAGGTGTTTTTACAGGGTTGCCTTGCTGTATTTTTTGCAACCCACAATGCCTTGCAATCCTAATTAGCTCAGGGGCTTTTTAAGTATTTGACTTATGACCTAAGTAGCTGGGCAGGCTGATAAGAACACACAAAGTGAGCTATTTTGGAGACTAGTAAATTTTATCTTAGACTAAATTTCTTTGGCTCAAGTGAGGGCAACTAAGTGAGGAGGAAGGCGGGAGTGGGGGAGGCTGAGAAGTAGGCATCAGGTATTCAAGCAGGGGCTTAGTATATCCTGTCTCTTCTGTAGTTTGCTGACCTAAGCCGATTCAAGGCACTTTGTCTTGGAAATGGACCACTGTATACATTATTTCCTTCAGTAGGCTATTTATTACTGCCTCAATTTCAGAGCTTGTTATTGGTCTGTTCAGGGATTCAAATTCTTCCTGGTTCAGTCTTGGGACGGTGTAGGTGTCCAGGAATTTATCCATTTCTTCTAGATTTTCTACTTTATGTGCACAGAGGTGTTCATAATATGCTCTGATTGTTGTTTGTATTTCTGTGAGGTCAATGGTAATATCCCCCTTGACGTTTCTGATTGTGTTTATTTGAGTCTTCTCTCTTTTCTTCTTTATTAGTCTAGCTAGGGGTCTATATATATTATTAATTTTTTTTCAAAACATGAATCTGCTTTATTAGTTGATCTTTTGAATGGCTTTCTGTGTCTCAATCTCCTTCAGTTCAGCTTTAGTTTTGATTATTTCTTGTCTTCTAGTTTTGGGATTTATTTGCTCTTTGTTCTCTAGTTCTTTCAGTTGTGATGTCAGGTTGTTAACTTGAGATCTTTCTAACTTTTTGATGTGAGCATTTAGTACTATAAATTTCCACCTTAACACTGCCTTAGCTGTGTCCCAGAGATGCTAGTATCTTGTATGTTTGTTCTCATTAAGTTTCAAAGAACTCCTTGATTTCTGCCATAATTTCCTTACTTATCCAAAAGTTATTCAGGAGCAGGTTATTGAATTTTCATGTAATTGTATGATTTTGAATAAATTTCTTGTCTTGATTTCTTTTTTCTTTTTTTATTATACTTAAAATTCTAGGGTACATGTGCATAATGTGCAGATTTGTTACATATGTATACATGTGCCATGTTGGTGTGCTGGACCCATTAACTCATCATTTACATTAGGTATTTCTCCTAATGCTTTCCCTTCCCCATCCCCCCCCATGACAGGCCCCAGTGTGATGTTCCCCACTCTGTGTCCAAGTGTTCTCATTGTTCGATTACCACCTATGAGTGAGACCATGTGGTGTTTGGTTTTCTGTCCTTGTGACAGTTTGCTCAGAATAACGGTTTCCACCTTCATCTAAGTCCCTACAAAGGATATGAAGTCATCCTTTTTTATGGCTGCGTAGTATTCCATGGTGTATATGTGTCATATTTTCTTAATCCAGTCTGTCATTGATCGACATTTGGGTTGGTTCCAAGACTTTGCTATTGTGAATAGTGCCACAATAAACATACGTGTGCATGTGTCTTTATAGCAGCATGATTTATAATCCTTTGGATATATACCCAGTAATGGGATCGCTGGATCAAATGGTATTTCTAGTTCTAGATCCTTGAGGAATCGCCACACTGACTTCCACAATGGTTGAACTAGTTTACAGTGCCACCAACAGTGTAAAAGTGTTCCTATTTCTCCACATTCTCTCCAGCACCTGTGGTTTCCTGACTTTTTAATGATCGCCATTCTGATGCTGTGAGATGGTATCTCATTGTGGTTTTGATTTACATTTCTCTGATGGCCACTGAGGATGAGCATTTTTTCATGTGTTTTTTTGGCTGCATAAATGTCTTCTTTTGAGAAGTGTTTGTTCATATCCTTCGCCCACTTTTTGACGGGCTTGTTTCATTTTGCCTTGTAAGTTTAAGTTCTTTGTAGATTCTTGATATTAGCCCTTTGTCAGATGAGTAGATTGCAAAAATTTTCTCCCATTCTGTAGGTTGCCTGATCACTCTGATGGTAGCATATTTTGCTGTGCAGCAGCTCTTTAGTTTACTTAGATGTCATTTGTCAATTATGGCTTTTGTTGCCAGTGCTTTTGGTGTTTTAGTCATGAAGTCCTTGCCCATACCTATGTCCTGAATGGTACTGCCTAGGTCTTCTTCTAGGGTTTTTATGGTTTTAGGTCTAACATTAAAGTCTTTAATCCATCTTGAATTAATTTTTGTATAAGGTGTAAGGAAGGGATCCAGTTTAGCTTTCTACATATGGCTAACCAGTTTCCTTCATTTCTTGTTTTTGTCAGGTTTGTCAAAGATCAGATGGTTGTAGATGTGTGGTATTATTTCTGGGGGTTCCGTTCTGTTCCATTGGTCTATATCTCTGTTTTGGTACCAGTACCATGCTGTTTTGGTGACTGTAGCCTTGTAGTATAGTTTGAAGTCAGGTAGCATGATGACTCCAACTTTGTTCTTTTGGCTTAGGATTGTCTTGGCAATGTGGGCTCTTTTTTGGTTCCATATGAGCTTTAAAGTCGTTTTTTCCAATTGTTTGAAAAAAGTCATTGGTAGCTTGAGGGGGATGGTATTGAATCTATAAATTACCTTGGGCAATATGGCCATTTTCATGATATTGATTCTTCCTACCCATGAGCATGGAATGTTCTTCCATTTGTTTGTATCCTCTTTGATTTCACTGAGCAGTGGTTTGTAGTTCTCCTTGAAGAGGTCCTTCACATCCCTTGTAAGTTGGATTCCTAGGTATTTTATTCTCTTTGAAGTAACTGTGAATGGGAGTTCACTCATGATTTGGCTCTCTGTATGTCCGTTATTGCTGCATAGGAATGCTTGTGATTTCTGCACATTGATTTTGTATCTTGAGACTTTGCTGAGTTGCTTATGAGCTTAAGGAGATTTTGGGCTGAGATGATGGGGTTTTCTAAATATACAATCATGTCATCTGCAAACAGGGACAATTTGACTTCCTCTTTTTGTAATTGAATACCCTTTATTTCTTTCTCCTGCCTGATTGCCCTAGCCAGAACTTCCAACAATATGTTGAATAGGAGTGGTGAGAGAGGGCATCCCTGTCTTGTGTCAGTTTTCAAAGGGGAATGCTTCCAGTTTTTGCCCATTCAGTATGATATCGGCTGTGGGTTTGTCACAAATAGCTCTTATTATTTTGAGATATATCCCATCAATACCTAATTTATTGAGAGTTTTTAGCATGAAGGGCTGTTGAATTTTGTCAAAGGCCTTTTCTGCGTCTATTGAGAAAATCATGTGGTTTTTGTCGTTGGTTCTGTTTATATGCTGGATTACGTTTGTTGATTTGCAGAGGTTGAACCAGCCTTGCATCCCAGGGATGAAGTCAACTAGATCATGGCAGATAAGCTTTATGAGGTGCTGCTGGATTCGGTTTGCCAGTATTTTACTGAGGATTTTTGCATCGATGTACATCAGGGATATTGGTCTAAAATTCTCTTTTTTTGTTGTGTCTCTGCCAGGCTTTGGTATCAGGATGATGCTGGCCTCATAAAATGAGTTAGGGAGGATTCCCCCTTTTTCTATTGATTGGAATAGTTTCAGAAGAAATAGTACCAGCTCCTTTGTACCTCTGGTAGAATTCGGCTGTGAATCCATCTGGTCCTGGACTTCTTTTGGTTGGTAGGCTATTAATTATGTCCTCAATTTCAGAGCCTGTTATTGGTCTATTCTGGGATTCAACTTCTTCCTCGTTTAGTCTTGGGAGGGTGTATGTGTCCAGGAATTTATCCATTTCTTCTAGATTCTCTAGTTTATTTGCATAGAGGTGTTTATAGTATTCTCTGATGGTAGTTTGTATTTCTGTGGGATCAGTGGTGATATCCACTTTATCATTTTTTATTCCGTCTATTTGATTCTTCTCTCTTTCTTCTTTATTAGTCTTGCTAGTGGTCTATCTATTTTGTTGATCTTTTCAAAAAACCAGCTCCTGTGCAGTGAGCCAAGATTGTGCCATTGCACTCCAGCCTGGGCAACAGAGTGAGACTCCATCTCAAAAAAACAAAAACAAAAACAAAAAAAAAAACAGCTCCTGGATTCATTGATTTTTTGAAGGGTTTTTTGTGTCTCTATTTCCTTCAGTTCTGCTCTGATTTTAGTTATTTCTTGCCTTCTGCTAGCTTTTGAATGTGTTTGCTCTTGTTTCTCTAGTTCTTTTAATTGTGATGTTAGGTGTCAATTTTAGATCTTTCCTGCTTTCTCTTGTGGGCATTTAGTGCTATACATTTCCCTCTACACACTGCTTTGAATGTGTCCCAGAGATTCTGGTATGTTATGTCTTTGTTCTCATTGGCTTCAAAGAACATCCTTATTTCTGCCTTCATTTCATTATGTACCCAGTAGGCATTCAGGAGCAGGTTGTTCAGTTTCCATGTAGTTGAGTGGTTTTGAGTGAGTTTCTTAATCCTGAGTCCTAGTTTGATTGCACTGTGGTCTGAGAGACAGTTTGTTATAATTTCTGTTCTTTTACATTTGCTGAGGAGAGCTTTACTTCCAACTATGTGGTCAATTTTGGAATAAGTGCAGTGTGGTGCTGAGAAGAATGTATATTCTGTTGATTTGGGGTGGAGAGTTCTGTAGATGTATATTAGGTCCACTTGGTGCAGAGCTGTGTTCAACTCCTGGATATCTTTGTTAACTTTCTATCTCGTTGATCTGTCTAATGTTGACAGTGGGGTGTTAAAGTCTCCCATTATTATTGTGTGAGAGTCTAAGTGTCTTTGTAGGTCTCTAAGGGCTTGCTTTATGAATCTGGGTGCTCCTGTATTGGGTGCATATATATATTTAGGATAGTTAGCTCTTCTTGTTGCATTGATCCCTTTACCATTATGTAATGGCCTTCTTTGTCTCTTTTGATCTTTGTTGTTTTAAAGTCTGTTTTATCCGAGACTAGGATTGCAACTCCTGCTTTTTTTTGCTTTCCATTTTCTTGGTAGATCTTCCTCCATCCCTTTCTTTTGAGCCTATGTGTGTCTCTGTATGTGAGATGGGTCTCCTGAATACAACACACTAATGAGTCTCCACTCTTTATACAATTTGCCAGTCTGTGTCTTTTAACTGGGGCATTTAGCCCATTTACATTTAAAGCTAATATTGTTATGTGTGAATTTGATCCTGTCATTATGATGTTAGCTGGTTATTTTGCTCATTAGTTGATGCAGTTTCTTCCTAGCATCGATGATCTTTACAATTTGGCATGTTCCTGCAGTGGCTGGTACCGGTTGTTTCTTTCCATGTTTAGTGCTTTCTTCAGGAGCTCTTGTAAGGCAGGCCTGATGGTGACAAAATCTCTCAGCATTTGCTTGTCTGTAAAGGATTTTATTTCTCCTTCACTTATGAAGCTTAGTTTGGCTGGATATGAAATTCCGGCATGAAAATTCTTTTCTTGAAGAATGTTGAATATTGGCTCCCACTCTCTTCTGGCTTGTAGAGTTTCTGCTGAAAGATCAGCTGTTAGTCTGATGGGCTTCCCTTTATGGGTAACCCGACCTTTATCTCTGGCTGCCCTTAACATTTTTTCCTTCATGTCAACTTTGGTGAATATAACAATTATGTGTCTTGGGGTTGCTCTTCTCAAGGAGTATCTTTGTGGCATTCTCTGTATTTCCTGAAATTGAAGGTTGGCCTGCCTTGCTAGGCTGGGGAAGTTGTCCTGGATAATATCCTGAAGAGTGTTTTCCAACTTGGTTCCATTCTCCCCATCACTTTCAGGTACATCAATCGAACATAGATTTGGTCTTTTCACACAGTCACATATTTCCTGGGGGTTTTGTTTGTTTCTTTTTACTCTCTTTTCTCTAAACTTCTCTTCTCACTTCATTTCATTCATTTGGTCTTCAATCACTGATACCCTTTCTTCAACTTGATCGCATCAGTTACTGAAGCTTGTGTATGCATCTCATAGTTCTCATGCCATGGTTTTCAGCTCCATCAGGTCATTTAAGGTTTTCTCTACACTGTTTATTCTAGTTGGCCATTTGTCAAATCTTTTTTCAAGGTTTTTAGCTTCCTTGTGGTGGGTTTGAACATCCCCCTTTAGCTCAGAGAAATCTGTTATTACCAATCTTCTGGAGCCTACTTTTGTCAACTCATCAAAGTCACCTCCGTCCAGCTTTGTTCCATTGCTGGCAGGGAGCTGCATTCCTTTGGAGGAGAAGAGGCACTCTAGTTTTTAGAATTTTCAGGTTTTCTGCTCTGGTTTCTCCCCATCTTTGTGGTTTTATCTACCTTTGGTCTTTGATGATGGTGACATACAGATGGGGTTTTGGTGTGGATGTCCTTTTTGTTGATTTTGTTGCTCTTCCTTTCTGTTTGTTAGTTTTCCTTCTAACAATCAGGACCCTCAGCTGCAGGTCTGTTGGAGTTTGCTGGAGATCCACTTCAGACCCTGTTTGCCTGGGTGTCACCAGCAGAGGCTGCAGAACAGCAAACGTGCAGAACAGCAAATCTTGCTGCCTGATCCTTCCTCTGGAAGCTTCATCTCAGAGGGGCACCCAGTTGTATGAGGTGTCAGTCAGCCACTACTGGGAGGTGTCTCCCAGTTAGGCTGGCTACTCGGGGTTCAGGGACCCACTTTAGGAGGCAGACTGTCTGTTCTCAGATCTGAAACTCCATGCTAGGAGGACATTGCTCTCTTAAAAGCTCAGTTGGAAATGCAGAAATCACCCATCTTCTTCATCACTCATGCTGGGAGCTGTAGACTGGAGCTGTTCCTATTCAGTTATCTTGGAACAATCTCTCATCTTGCTTTCTAATTGGATTGTGCTGTGGTCTGAGAGACTGTTTGTTATGATTTCAGTTATTTTGCATTTGCTGAGGGGTGTTTTACTTCTGATTATGCGACTGATTTTAGAATATGTGACATGTGGCAATGAGAAGAATATATATTCTATTGGTTTGGGTGGAGAGTTCTTTAGATATATGTCAGGACCATTTGATCCAGTCAAATGGTCCTGAATATCAGGTCCTGAATATCTTTGTTAATTTCTGAATGTCAGGTCCTGAATATCTTTGTTAATGTTCTGTCTTGATGATCTGTCTACTATTGTCAGTGGAGTGTTAAAGTCTCCCACTATTATTGTGTGGGAATCCTTCTTGTTGACGGTCTCTAAGAACTTGCTTTATGAATTTGGGTGCTCCTGCATTGGGTGCATATATATTTAAGATAGTTAGATCTTCTTGTTGAATTGAACCCTTTGCCATTATGTAATGCCTTCTTTCTTTTTTTCATCTTTGTTGGTTTAAAGTCTGTTTTGTCAGAAAGTAGGATTGCAACCCCTGGTTTTTCTGCCTTTTTATTTTATTGGTTGATTTTTCTACATCCCTTAACTTTGAGCCTATGTGTGTTATTGCATGTGAGATAGATCTCTTAAAGACAGTACACCAATGGGTCTTGGTTTTTTATCCAGATTTCCACTCTGTGTCTTTTAACTGGGGCATTTAGCTTATTCACATTTAAGGTTAGTATTGATATGTGTGGATTTGATCCTGTCATCATGATGCTAACTGATCATTTTTCTGACTTGTTTATGAGTTTGCATTATAGTGTCTCTGTCCTGTGCACTTCAGTGTGTTTTTGTAATGGCTGGTAGTGGACTTTCTTTTCCATATTTAGTGCTTCTTTCAGGAGTTCTTGTAAGGCAGGTCTGATGGTAATGAACTCCCTCAACACTTGCTTGTCTGAAAAGGGATCTTATTTCTCTTTCACTTCTGAAGCTTATTTTGGCCAAATACAAAATTCTGGATTAGAACTTCTTCTCTTAAGAATGTTGAATATTGGTCCCCAATCTCTTCTGGCTTGTAGGGGGTTTCATCTGAGAGGCCCACTATTAGTCCAATGGGCTTCCTTTTGCAGGTGACCTGGCCTTTCTTTCTAACTGCATTTAACATTTTTTCTATCATTTCAACCTTGGAGAACCTGATTATTATGTGTTTTGAAGATGATCTTGTGAAGTATCTTACTGGAATTCTGTGCATTTCCTGCATTTCCTGAATTTGAATGTTTGCCTATCTAGCTAACTTGGGAAACTTCTCATGGAAGATATCCTGAAATATGATCTCCAAGTTGGTTCCATACTTCCAATCCCTTTCAGGTACATCAATCAGTTGTAGATTCAGTCTCTTCTGTTGCTTTTATTCCTTTTCATTCTTTTTTCTCTATTCTTATCTGACTGTCTTATTTCAGAAAGGCAGTCTGCAAGCTCTGAGATTATTTCTTCTTCTTAGTTTATTCTGCTTTTAATACTTGTGATGGGGGGGTGGAGCCAAGATGGCCAAATAGGAACAGCTCCAGTCTACAGTTCCCAGTGTGAGCGACGAAGAAGACAGGTGATTTCTGCATTTCCAACTGAGGTACCAGGTTCATCTCACTGGGGAGTGTCGGACAGTGGGTGCAGGACAGTGAGTGCAGCACACCAAGTGCCAGCTGAAGCATGGCGAGGCATTGCCTCACCCAGGAAGCACAAGGGGCCAGAGCATTCCCTTTCCTAATCAAAGAAAGGGGTGATAGATGGCACCTGGAAAATCAGGTCACTCCCACCCTAATACTGCACTTTTCCAACGGTCTTAGCAAATGGCACATCAGGAGATTATATCCCTCACCTGGCTCAGAAGGTCCTATGCCCACAGAGGCTCACTCATTGCTAGCACAGCAGTCTGAGATCAAACTGCAAGGCAGCAGCCAGGCTGGGGGTGGGGCACCCACCATTGCCAAGGTTTGAGTAGGTAAACAAAGTGACTGGAAAGCTCCAACTGGGTGGAACCCGCCACAGCTCAAGGAGGCCTGCCTGCCTCTGTAGACTCCACCTCTCAGCGCAGGGTATAGCCAAACAAAAGGCAGCAGAAACCTCTGCAGACTTAAATGTCCCCGTCTGGCAGTTTTGAAGAGAGTAGTGGTTCTCCCAGCACATAGCTGGAGAACTGAGAACAGGCAGATTACCTCCTCAAGTGGGTCCCTGAACCCAGAGTAGCCTAACTGGGAGGTACCCCCCAGTAGGGGCAGTCTGACACCTCACATCGCTGGGTACTCCTCTGAGACAAAACTTCCAGAGGAACGATCAGGCAGCAACATTTGCTGTTCACCAATATCCGCTGTTCTGCAGCCTCTGCTGCTGATACCCAGGCAAACAGTGTCTGGAGTGGACCAACAGACCTGCAGCTGAGGATCCTGACTGTTAGAAGGAAAACTAACAAACAGAAAGGACATCCACACAAAAACCCCATCTGTACGTCACCATCATCAAAGACCAAAAGTAGATAAAACCACAAAGATGGGGAAAAAACAGAGCAGAAAAACTGGAAACTCTAAAAATCAGAGTGCCTCTCCTCCTCCAAAGGAATGCAGCTCCTCACCAGCAATGGAACAAAGCTGGATGGAGAATGACTTTGACGAGCTGAGAGAAGAAGGCTTCAGATGATCAAACTACTCCGAGCCAAAGGAGGAAGTTCAAACCCATGGCAAAGAAGTTCAAAATCTTGAAAAAAAATCAGACAAATGGCTAACTAGAATAACCAATGCAGAGAAGTCCTTAAAGGACTTGATGGAGCTGAAAACCATGGCACGAGAACTACGTGACGAATGCACAAGCCTCAGTAGCTGATTCGATCAACTGGAAGAAAGGGTATCAGCGATGGAAGATCAAATGAATGAAATGAAGCAAGAAAAGAAGTTTAGAGAAAAAAGAGTAAAAAGAAATAAACAAAGCCTCCAGGAAATATGGGACTATGGGAAAAGACCAAATCTACGTCTGATTGGTGTACCCGAAAGTAATGGGCAGAATGGAACCAAGTTGGAAAACACTCTGCAGGATATTATCCAGGAGAACTTCCCCAATCTACCAAGGCAGGCCAATATTCAAATTCAGGAAATACAGAGAATGCCACAAAGATACTCCTCGAGAAGAGCAACCCCAAGACACATAATTGTCAGATTCACCAAAGTTGAAATGAAGGAAAAAATGTTAAGGGCAGCCAGAGAGAAAGGTCAGGTTACCCACAAAGGGAAGCCCATCAGACTAACAGCTGATCTCTCAGCAGAAATTTTACAAGCCAGAAGAGAGTGGGGGCCAATATTCAACATTCTTAAAGAAAAGAATTTTCAACCCAGAATTTCATATCCAGCCAAAGTAAGCTTCATAAATGAAGGAGAAATAAAATCCTTTCCAGACAAGCAAATGCTGAGAGATTTTCTCACCACCAGGCCTGCCCTAAAAGAGCTCCTGAAGGAAGCACTAAACATGGAAAGGAACAACTGGTACCAGCTACTGCAAAAACATGCCAAATTGTAAAGACCATTGATGCTAGGAAGAAACTGCATCAACTAATGAGCAAAATAACCAGCTAACATCATAATGACAGGATCAAATTACACATAACAATATTAACCTTAAATGTAAATGGGCTAAATGCTCCAATTAAAAGACAAAGACTGGCAAATTGGATAAAGAGTCAAGACCTATCAGGGTGCTGTATTCAGGAAACCCATCTCACCTGTAGAGACACACACAGGCTCAAAATAAAGGGATGGAGGGAGATCTACCAAGCAAATGGAAAACAAAAAAAGGCAGGGGTTGCAATCCTAGTCTCGGATAAAACAGACTTTAAACCCACAAAGGCCATTACATAATGCTAAAGGGATCACTTCAACAAGAAGAGCTAACTATCCTAAATGTATATGTGCCCAATACAGGAGCACCCAGATTCATAAAGCAAGTCCTCAGAGACCTGGAGACTTAGACTCCCACACAATAATAATAGGAGACTTTAACACCCCACTGTCAACATTACACAGATCAACGAGACAGAAAGTTAACAAGGATATTCAGGAACTAAACTCAGCTCTGCATCAAGCGGACCTAATAGACACCTACAGAACTCTCTACCCCAAATCAACAGAATATACATTCTTTTCAGCACCACACCACACCTATTCCAAAATTGACCACATAGTTGGAAGTAAAGCTCTCCTCAGCAAATGTAAAAGAACAGAAATTATAACAAACTGTCTCTCAGACCACAGTGCAATCAAACTAGAACTCAGGATTAAGAAACACACTCAAAACTGCACAACTACATGGAAACTGAACAACCTGCTCCTGAATGACTACTGGGTACATAATAAAATGAAGGCAGAAATAAAGATGTTCTTTGAAGGCAACAAGAACAAAGACACAACATACCAGAATCTCTGGGACACATTCAAAGCAGTGTGTAGAGGGAAATTTATAGCACTAAATGCCCACAGGAGAAAGCAGGAAAGATCTAAAATTGACACCCTAACATCATAATTAAAAGAACTGGAGAAACAAGAGCAAGTAAATTCAAAAGCTAGCAGAAGGCAAGAAATAACTAAGATCAGAGCAGAACTGAAGGAAATAGAGACACAAAAAACTCTTCAAAAAATCAATGAATCCAGGAGCTGGTTTTTTGAAAAGATCAACAAAATTGATAGACCGCTTGCAAGACCAATAAAGAAGAAAAGAGAGCAGAATCAAATAGACGCAAAAAAAGTGACAAAGGGGATATCACCACCAATCCCACAGAAATACAAACTACCATCAGAGAATACTATAAACACCTCTACGCAAATAAACTAGAAAATCTAGAAGAAATGGATAAATTCCTCGACACATACACCCTCCCAAGACTAAACCAGGAAGAAGTTGAATCTCTGAATAGACCAATAACAGGCTCTGAAATTGAGGAAATAATTAATAGCTTACCAACCAAAATAAGTCCAGGACCAGCTGGATTCACAGCCGAATTCTACCAGAGGTATAAGGAGGAGCTGGTACCATTCCTTCTGAAACTATTCCAATCAATAGAAAAAGAGGGAATCCTCCCTAACTCATTTTATGAGGCCAGCATCATCCTGATAACAACGCCTGGCAGAGACACAACAAAAAAAGAATTTTAGACCAATATCCCTGATGAACATCGATGCAAAAATCCTCAATAAAATACTGGCAAACCGAATCCAGCAGCGCATCAAAGAGCTTATTGGCCATGATCAAGTGGGCTACATCCCTGGGATGCAAGGCTGGTTCAACCTATGCAAATCAATAAATGTAATCCAGCATATAAACAGAACCAAAGACAAAAACCACATGATTATCTCAATAGATGCAGAAAAGGCCTTTGACAAAATTCAAAAACTCTTCATGCTAAAAACTCTCAATAAATTAGGTATTGATGGGACATATCTCAAAATAATAAGAGCTATCTATGACAAACCCACAGCCAATATCATACTGAATGGGCAAAAACTGGAAGCATTCCCTTTGAAAACTGGCACAAGACAGGGATGCCCTCTCTCACCACTCCTATTCAACATAGTGTTGGAAGTTCTGGCCAAGGCAATCAGGCAGGAGAAGGAAATAAAGGGTATTCAATTAGGAAAAGAGGAAGTCAAATTGTCCCTGTTTGCAGATGACATGATTGTATATCTAGAAAACCCCATTGTCTCAGCCCAAAATCTCCTTAAGCTGATAGGCAACTTCAGCAAAGTCTCAGGATATAAAATCAATGTGCAGAAATCACAAGCATTCTTACACACCAATAACAGACAAACAGAGAGCCAAATCATGTGTGAACTCCCATTTGCAATTTCCTCAAAGAGAATAAAATACCTAGGAATCCAACTTTCAAGAGATGTGACGGACCTCTTCAAGGAGAACTACAAACCACTGCTCAATGAAATACAAGAGAATACAAACAAACGGAAGAACATTCCATGCTCATGGGTTGGAAGAATCAATATCGTGAAAATGGCCATACTGCCCAAGGTAATTTATAGATTCAATGCCATCCCCATCAAGCTACCAATGACTTTCTTCACATAATTGGAAAAAACTACTTTAAAGTTCATGTGGAACCAAAAAAGAGCCCGCATTGCCAAGTCAATCGTAAGCCAAAAGAACAAAGCTGGAGGCATCACGCTACCTGAGTTCAAACTATACTACAAGGCTACAGTCACCAAAACAGCATGGTATTTGTACCAAAACAGAGATATAGAACAATGGAACAGAACGGAGCCCTCAGAAATAATGCCACATATCTACAACTATCTGATCTTTGACAAACCTGACAGAAACAAGAAATGGGGATAGGATTCCCTATTTAATAAATGGTGCTGGGAAAACTGGCTAGCCATATGTAGAAAGCTGAAACTGGATCCCTTCCTTACACCTTATACAAAAATTAATTCAAGATGGATTAAAGACTTGCATGTTAGACCTAAAACCATAAAAACCCTCGAAGAAAACCTAGGCGATACCATTCAGGACATAGGCATGGACAAGGACTTCATGTCTAAAACGCCAAAAGCAATGGCAACAAAAGCCATAATTGACAAATGGGATCTAATTAAACTAAAGAGCTTCTGCACAGCAAAAGAAACTACCATCAGAGTGAACAGGCAACCTACAGAATGGGAGAAAATTTTTGCAATCTACTCATCTGACAAAGGGTAATATCCAGAATCTACAATGAACTCAAATTTACAAGGAAAAAAAAAACAACCCCATCAGAATGTGGGCAAAGTATATGAACAGACACTTCTCAAAAGAAGACATTTATGCAGCCAAAAGACACATGAAGAAATGCTCATCATCACTGGCCATCAGAGAAATGCAAAACAAAACCACAATGAGATACCATCTCACACCAGTTAGAATGGCCATCATTAAAAAGTCAGGAAACAACAGGTGCTGGAGAGGATGTGGAGCAATAGGAACACTTTTACACTGTTGGTGGGACTGTAAACTAGTTCAACCATTGTGGAAGTCAGTGTGGTGATTCCTCAAGGATCTAGAATAGAAATACCATTTGACCCAGCCATCCCATTACTGGGTATATACCAAAGGATTATAAATCATTCTGCTATAAAGACACATGCACACGTATGTTTATTGCGGCACTATTCACAATAGCAAAGACTTGGAACCAACCCAAATGTCCAACAATGCCAGACCGGATTAAGAAAATGTGGCACGTATACACCGTGGAATACTATGCAACCATAAAAAATGATGACTTCATGTCCTTTGTAGGGACATGGATGAAGCTGGAAACCATCATTCTCAGCAAACTATCGCAAGGACAAAAAACCAAACACCGCATGTTCTCACTCATAGGTGGGAATTGAACAATGAGAACACGTGGACACAGGAAGGGGAACATCACACACCAGGGACTGTTGTGGGATGGGGGAAGGGGGGAGGAATAGCATTAGGAGATATACCTAATGTTAAATGAAGAGTTAATGGGTGCAGCACACCAACATGGCACATGTATACATATGTAACTAACCTGCACGTTGTGCACATGTACCCTAAAACTTAAAGTATAATAAAAAAATGAAATAAAATACTTGTGATTGCATTATGAAATTCTTGTACTGTGTTTTTCAACTCTATCAGGTCAGTTACATTCTACTCTATACTGACCATTTTGTCTGTCAGCTCCTGCAATGTGTTACATGATTTTTAGCTTCCTTGCATTGGGTTACCATGTACTCCTGTAGCTCAATGAACTTCATTCCTATCCATATTCTGAATTCTGCTTCTGTCATGTCAGCCATCACTACTGAGTTTACATTTGCTAAACCAATAACCCATAAGACAGGACATAGCAATAAATCATTGCCTGGGAGTTATTCATGTTCCTGACCATCCTTTCCTCAACAAGTATTGTAGAAACAGAACTATTACAAAAATGTTTTCCCCAATAGAGGAAAATATTTGAGTAGATATCCTTAATTGTGGCCTATGTTTATATGTACATCCCTAGAAAGAAATTTGTGATAAAGTTTGAGATGCTTTTAATTGTTGTAGGTGATATTGGATGATAGGAAGGGACAGCAAATTTACCTCTATACATTTCTAAGAACTGCATAGTTGCTCCAGTTAAAAACATAAAGGCAAAACGAACAATTTTTTTTTTTTATACTTTAGGGTTTTAGGGTACATGTGCACAATGTGCAGGTTTGTTACATATGTATCCATGTGCCATGTTGATTTCCTGCACCCATTAACTCGTCATTTAGCATTAGGTGTATCTCCTAATGCTGTCCCTCCCCCCTCCCCCCACCCCATAACAGTCCCCGGAGTGTGAGGATCCCCTTCCTGTGTCCATGAGTTCTCATTGCAAAACGAACAATTTACATCTTGTCCTGTGCTCTCTCTTCCTTCTATTTACTTTACAAACCCTAATGTATGGTCAACTACACCCCTTCCCTTAACAAAACCAGTTCAGTGGAGGAAGCCTATTTGGTCTTTACCTCAGAGAGATAATTACAGATTTAATACAGAGAGAAAGTTCAGATAGAGAAAAAGTGTACTCCCTGTCAGGCTCATCCATTAGTTCATCTTATCTCTGTAACAATCATACATGGTAACATTGTTCCATTTACATAGATGAGCAAACTGAGGAAGATTTAGGTAAATGACTTGCTAATATATCCAGTTTCGGTCATAGATGGTATGGCCAGAAATGAGTCTAATCTCTATAAGGCCTCAAGCATACATCAATTATTTCAGGGTCTTTACTTTAGGAAAAAGAACGCATTATGAATAGTCATTTGTTATGCCCTTACTAGGACCTTGGCAGGCATCTGTACAAGTGATGATTCCTCATGCTTCAGCATCAGGAGCTCCATGATAAATTTGCTGAATAAGAGGGATGCCAATATGACTCAAGTGTTTATCTGTGTACTGCACAGAGAGTCATCCTTACATTTTCCTGGTGATGGCACAAGAGAATGTAGGCTTTTATTTCCTGGTATAACCAAACAAGAGGTGGGTGTTAGCTTGGAGGGGAAAGGCATCTCAGGATAAATGTTACGTGAAAAAAAATGAGTAAGTAGTAGTTGGCTGCACCTCTGTCCTCTTCTTTGCTCAGGTGGCTGGCAGAGTCTGCTCGGTGGCTCATTATCAATAACAAGCCAGAAGAGGGCTTAAAGGAACTTAGAAAAGCTGCACACAGGAATGGAATGAAGAATGCTGAAGACATCCTAACCATGGAGGTAAGCAAGATGGGAGCTGGATATGGGATGCTGGGAAGACATAAATTGTCATCTATACTTGTTGGTGTTCATAAGGTGAATAAAGGAGAGAAACACAGGTATAGTTATGGGTCATCTCACCTCACGATCATTCTCAATGGGTGTCAACATTGGATTAACATTGAAAGAGAATATCCTGTTGCTGAAAGGATGGGACATAGATATTTTACTCAACAGAGGCAGTGGCACAGAGTGTTAACAATGCAAATTTTGCATTGGACTGACTCTAACTCTATAATAGAAAGTAATCTAAACTAGTTCATTACTTCCCAGTTATTATTCTGTGGCCTTCTTTCAGGGTAATAAGGACAGAGGAAGGAAGGATTAGTGAGCAAACAGAATAGGACATAAGGAGGTTCACTTATTTGTTCACTCTGTCATATATTCTTTCATTCAAGATATATTTAGTGAGTGCCTGCCTGTTCCAGATTTCATTCTTTCTTGGAAATATGACAGTGCCAACACCAGTCCAAATCTATATTTGTATGGAGTTTCTTCTACTTACTATAAGTTTTAAAGCATGACTAAGTGGAAATGCCTGGGGGAAGTCTTTATCTTTTTTTCCACCCCATGGATTATTAAGTAAATGTAAAGTATTTATCAAAAAATTATAGTATGCCACAAGTGGTACTAGGTCATGAATGACAGAGGAAGTCCGGGTCACAGCCTGAATGGAACTTTTACTTTAATATGAGAGAGGAGAACTAATGGACCTGTTTAAATCTAAGTGTTGGAAATTATAAAAGTATAGAAAGAATGTTAATGAAGACAAGAAAAATACATTTTACCTTATTTTACTGAAACAGGAGAGGACTAGGAGCTAGTTAATCAGAGAATGAATAAAACATCTCTTAAGACATGGTCAATGACATATCTGATGGAACTTAGTCCCAGAAGGAAGCAGAGATCCTTCAGAAGGAGATTTGAAATAAGAAGCCTGAAAATCCTCCTGTGAGTTAATGTTCAACTGAAGGTGGCAGGAAGAAATAAATATTCCCACAAAGATGAACCCATTGCAGAGACAATAGCACAGGCATCCCAATATAATAGTGAAAATATTGGCATAGCTTTTTTTAAAAAAGGAAATGTTGAAATTCAGATGGAATTGAATGTCATTTCTAGACTGCATCTAAATATATATAAAGAATATATAGAAAGAGAATATATAGAGTATATATATATGTATATATATACGTATATATACGTGTATATATATATATACGTATATATACGTATATATATATATAATGTAATTCTTTGGGGTCAACTGAATTCTCAGGTGCTAGCTGTGGTTTCACACACACACACCTAGCATGTGACCTACAAGGTTGGCCCAGTAAGAAAATAAAAGCTACTCTTACAGAAGTTCAGGAAGATTTAAAAC
The DNA here is from genome assembly GCF_006542625.1 of Nomascus leucogenys. Taxonomy (NCBI): domain Eukaryota; kingdom Metazoa; phylum Chordata; class Mammalia; order Primates; family Hylobatidae; genus Nomascus; species Nomascus leucogenys. Next base: position 82,789,351 of record NC_044384.1, on the reverse strand, counting down.
AACAACAACAATTAAGTGTTACAAAAAACAGTAGAATCAAAAAAATAACAATGCATTATCTCAAAGTGAATGGCAACTGACTGTCCCCTCAGCACGCAGAGGAAGGACAGTGTTGCTCAAAAGAAGCAATTGGTTCAGGATGTGGATTCTATGCATGAATGGGTACCTAATATTGTGTTAACTTGATTTTTTTATTTTGTAAATATTATCCATATATGTGTGGTCTTATTGCTGTTTCAACCTCCATCTGACAGACTGCCTAACACACCTACTCTAGGCAGCCCTTATAGCCTAAAGCAAATCCACTTTATATCAATATCAATCCATTGATCAGTCTAATTTTAGTGGTCAGCTAGTTCAGTACATAACGTTCATCTCCTATGCCCAAACCAAACATAACTGAGAGATAGTTAAAGGGTTCAGAAACATGGAGATCAAAATTTTTAGCATTTGTACTACTGAGAAAACTGGAATAGAAGACATGACTTTACGTACCTTGTCTCAACAGGATTTCTAACACTTCATCCCAGAATTAAGCTTACTCACCAGTCACAGGTTTTCCCAGAGGTGCAGAGCCTAACCTGATAAACATAGGATGTGGCCCAGAAAGCAGACTTGAATGCAATCTCTCTCTAAAAGTGTTCCGGGCACTACAGCATGCCTGTCTCATTCTCCCACACTCACCAACAATACCATAGTCCTCCACAGGCAGCTTAGGGTATGTGGAGAGGGACCAAGATTATCCCTGTTGAAACTTGTTCCTCATAGAAACATAAGGGTTAGTTTCCAGTTTCATCCATCATTCTCAGCAAACTATCGCAAGGACAAAAAACCAAACACCGCATATTCTCACTCATAGGTGGGAATTGAACAATGAGAACACATGGACACAGGAAGGGGGACATCACACTCCAGGGACTGTTGTGGGGTGGGGGTAGGGGGGAGGGACAGCGTTAGGAGATATACCTGATGCTAAATGATGAGTTAATGGGTGCAGCACACCAACATGGCACATGTATACATATGTAACAAACCTGCACGTTGTGCACATGTACCCTAAAACTTAAAGTATAATAATAATTAAAAAAACAAAGGTTAGGAAGAAAGTAACCCACTCCCAAACCTCCAGTATTTCTGAAACAAGAACCAAAATAAACTCTCTCAGGAAATTTATCTCTTTCCTGAGGCAGACAAACTGTTTTTCACCAAAGGCAGTTCAGCTGAGAACCAGGTCTTTGGGGCCCATCTGGTATAAATGGAGCTTTGGAGTTTAATCCAAGTAACTCTTCATTTTTTTCCCCATCCTGATCTGAATCTCTAACCTACATATTCTTTTCAATGCTCTGCAGCCAATTAAATCTCTTGTCTAAAATAGCCTTGATAAATAATTTCTCTGAGGCTTCTTTAACTCTCTAATCTAACTTTCATACCACTTTTATATTTGCCATTGCATTTTTAAGGTATGTATTTTCTGCTAGACAGAAACGGATGTCATCTATCTTGTCATCTGTTGGTTGACAAGTCCTCTTACAATGCCTACCATTTTGTGACAACTGAACAGTTTGTTGCTTCTGCTGTTGTTGAAGGTTTTGAAATCCACCATGAAGCAAGAACTGGAGGCAGCACAGAAAAAGCATTCTCTTTGTGAATTGCTCCGCATACCCAACATATGTAAAAGAATCTGTTTCCTGTCCTTTGTGAGGTAAGTTTCATGCAGTGTGTGAGGAATGTTAAAATAGAGGAGACATAAATCCATTTCTTATTTCAAATGATACAACATGTTGAAGGAAAATATTTGGGGGATAAAAGATGATAAATCCATAAAGAGAATCGCTATTTTTAAAAGTGGTAAAAGGGTTATGAAAAGACTGACACAAAATTAATTACACAATGATTTCTGTTTATAACATCATTCTACCAGGCTCATCACTGGAGACTTATGCTGAGAACTTCAATTATGGTATAGGTTTAGACTCAAAGTTTCTTCATTTGTTTCCATTTTAATTGAGCTAAATTATAAACAGCAAATTATATGAATGTATACAGATCAATGAATATTACCATTTATTAATATCTAGCTACCCCTCAGATCAAGGTATAGAAAAAATTCTAAAACACTAGGAAATGATCATAAGTTCAGCAAGATGACATAACCGAAAATCTTACCCTTCAACCACACACAGAAACACTGATTAAATAATGACTGGACAAAAATACTTCTATGAGAATTTCAAAACTGAGATAAGACATTGTAATGCCCCAGATGAGCATGAAACCAAAAACAGTTGCACTGAAATGGGCAAGAAGAGTAATGTCAGTTTATACATGACAACCCCTTCCCAAAGTTATTACAGCCCATGCCAAGAGAGGACACCCTGGCCTATGACTTTTCCCTCATAGGGAAGGAAAGAGTAGAGCATTCAGCCACACCTTGGCCTTTGGACACACTGTGTGAGGAACTGGTGTCTGTCTCCCCTCACTCAGAGCACTGATGGAACTGGCATATTTGGATGCCTGGGGTCACTGAGGACAAAGTGAGTACAAAAGAAAGCTGTGACTCACACAGCTCAGTGCAATGAAAGGAAGATGCACAACTTGAGATTTCTCCCTCAGGAGGGAAAGGAGTTCAGTATGTGTCTGATATACTGATTTTCCAGGGAGATGCCCAAGAAATTAGTTTCTTTCTAGCCCAACCATTATGCCAGTAGGACCCCACACACACTAGATGCCTCAGAACTACTGAGAACAAAGACAGCTGGGTGTTAAGCTGCTGCATCAGAGGACTCATGGTACGGCAGACAGACACCACAGAAAGCAAGAGATTGACAGTTCCTGAAAAACAGAAACCAGGAAATCCCCCTAATTAGGAATTTACATGCACAAATACAGAGAAGATACTTTCACAGAGTAGAATTGAAGGTCCCCAGAATCTCTATCTGGGCCGATTGTAAAAGCCAGTCTGGGAAGACAGGAAGAGGTGGCTATTTCTTCAAATGTATAGATACGAATGCAAAGCTACAAAGAACACGAAGAAACAGAGAAATATGGCACAAAAGGGAACAAAATAAATCTTAAGAAACTGATTATAAAGAAATGGAGATATATAGACCGGGCACAGTGGCTCATGCCTGTAATTCCAGCATTTTGAGAGGACGAGGCAGGCGGATCACCTGAGGTCAGGAGTTCAAGACCAGCCTAGCCAAACATGGTGAAACCCCATCTCTACTAAAATTACAAAAATTAGCCAGGCATCACGGCCCTGTAATCCCAGCTACTCAGGAGGCTGAAGCACCAGAATTGCTTCAACCCAGGAAGTGGAGGTTGCAGTGAGCCAACATTGCACCACTGCACTCCAGCCTGGGTGACAGAGCAAAACCCCATTTCAAAATAAATAAATAAATAAAATAAAAAATTACAGACTTAAATGTAAGACCTAAAACTATGATAATACTAGAAGAAAGCATTGAGGAAATCCTTTAGGACATTGCTATTAGCAAAGTTTTCTTGAGTAAAAACTCAAAAGCACAGGCAAACAAAGCAAAAAAACGACAAATGGAATTACATCAAGCTAAAAATCTTCTGCACAACAAAGGAAAACAACAAAGTGGAGAAACAACCTACAGAATGGAAAAAAAAGTGCAAACTATTCAACTGACAAGGGATTAATAAATCAAACCTATAAGGAACATAAACAACTCAGTAGCAAAGAAACAAATAACCCTATTTTTAAATGGGCAAGATACCTGAATAGACATTTCTTAAAATAAGATATACAAATGACCAACAAGTATAAAAAATGCTCCATGTCCCTACAAAGGACACAAACTCATCATTTTTTATGGCTGCATAGTATTCCATGGTGTATATGTGCCACATTTTCTTAATCCAGTCTATCGTTGTTGGACATTTGGGTTGGTTCCAACTCTTTGCTATTGTGAATAGTGCCGCAATAAACATACGTGTGCATGTGTCTTTATAGCAGCATGATTTATAGTCCTTTGGGTATATACCCAGTAATGGGATGGCTGGGTCAAATGGTATGAAAACATCATTCTCAGTAAACTATCGCAAGGACAAAAAACCAAACACCGCATGTTCTCACTCACAGGTGGGAATTGAACAATGAGAACTCATGGACATAGGAAGGGGAACATCACACTCCGGGGACTGTTGTGGGGTGGGGGGAGGGGGGAGGGACAGCATTAGGAGATACACCTAATGCTAAATGACGAGTTAATGGGTGCAGGAAATCAACATGGCACATGGATACATATGTAACAAACCTGCACATTGTGCACATGTACCCTAAAACCCTAAAGTATAATAAAAAAAAAAAAGAATAAAAAAAAAAAAAATGCTCAATACTGCTAATCACCAGAAAAATGTAAATTAAAATCACAATAAGATATTATCTCACCCCAGTTAAAATATTATCAAAAAGACAAAAAGACAAAAAACAAATGCTGGGGAAGAAGCACATAGAGGGGGATGTTTGCACACTGTTGGTGGGAATATAAATCAGTACAGCCACTATGCAAAACAATATAAAACTTTGTGAAAAGATTAAAACATGGAAATACCATATTATCCACCAGTCTCACTTTTGGGTATATATGCAAAGATAGAAAATCAGCATATTGAAGAGATATCTGCACTTCTATGTTTTTTGCAGCAGTATTCCCAATAGCCAAGATATGGTATCAACCTAAATGTTTATCAATGGCTGTATAAAGAAAATGGGGTATATTGGCAGGCCGTGGTGGCTCACACCTGTAATCCCAGAATTTTGGGAGGCCAAGGTGGATGGATTGCTTGAATCCAGAAGTTCATATCAACCTGAGCAACATGGCAGAACCCTGACTCTACAAAAAAAAAAATAAATAAATATACAAAATATTAGCCAGGCATGGTGGCACATACGTGTAGTCCCAGTTACTCTGGAGGCTGAGATGGGAGGATAGCTTGAGCCCGAGGAGGTGGAGTGTCACTTTTAAGACAGAGTGAGACCCTGTCAAAAAAAAAAAGAAAACGGGATATACATTATATATATATACTTGGATATATATATAATCAGATATGTAGAGAGAGACAGATATAATGGAATATTATTCAGCCATAAAAATAATACATTCCTGTCATTTACAGCAACATGGATGGAATTGGAGGACATTATTTTAAGTTAAATTATCCAGGCACCAAAAGACAAATATTGCATGTTCTCACTCATATGTGAGAGCTAAAAAATTTATCTCCTGGTGGTAATAAGTGAAATGGTGGCTACCAGAAGCTGGGAAAGATATTGGGGAGAGGGTATTAAGAGGGATGGGCTAATGGGCACAAAAATACAGTTATATAGAAAAAATAAGATCTAGTTTTCAGTAGCACAATAGTTATAGTTGACTATAGGTGACTATAGTTAACAATAAAGTTATTGTATATTTCAAAATAGCCAGAAGAGTATATTTAAAATGTTCTTGACACACACACACACACACAAATGATGAATGTGTGAGATAATGGATATCCCAATTACCCAGGTTTTATCACTATATACTGTATGATTATATCAAAATATCACAGTGCCTCATAAATATATATAATTATCATGTATCCATAAACATTAAAAATTTTAAAAAATTCATATCTAGACATTTTATAATAAAATTATCAAAAGAAAAGAATTTTGAAAGCAGCAAGAGAAGTGACTTGTCTTGTACTAAGAGAACCTCCATAAGACTTTGGTTTGTTTTCCCACAGAAAGTTTACAGGCCAGCAGAATGTATGATGATATATTTAGAGATGAAAACTGCCAACAAAAAGTACTATATCCAGCCAACTGGCCTTCAAAAATGAAGGGAAATAAAGACTTTCCCAGACAAACAAAAACTGAGTGAGTCTGTCAACACTAGATCTGCATTATAAGAAATGTTAAAGGGAACCCTTCACGTTTAAACAAAGAACCCTAACGAGCAACATGAAAGCATATTAAAGTATAAGGCTTACTGGTAAAGGAAACTATGAGAAGTCCAGAGCTAACATCATACTCGATGAAAAACTGAAAGCTCTTCCTTTAACATCGAGGACAAGAGTCACCACTTCTATTTAATATAGTACTTAAAGTGCTAACCAGAGCAGTTAGGGAAGAAAAAGAGATTAAAAGCATCTAAATAGGAAAGGAAGAAGTAAACTAAGCTCTAGTCACCGGTTATATGATCTTATAAGTAAAAATCCTAAAGATTACACACACAAAAATTTTAGAGCTAATAAACAAATGCAATCTAGTTGAAGGATACAAAATGCACATAAAAATCAGTTGTGTTTTTATACACTAACAACAAACTATCCAAAAATAAAATTAAGAAGTGATCTCATTTATAATACCATAAAAGGGAAGAAAATACTTAGGAATAAACTTAACCAAGGAGGCAAAAGACTTGTACACTGAAAACTACAAAACATTGATGAAATAAACAAAACAAAGACGAATGAAAAGATATATGCATGAATTACAAAGCTTTGTATTATTAAATGTTCATGCTACTCAAAGTAATCTGAAGATTCAATGCAATCCCTATCAAAATCTCAGTGGCATTATTTTACAGAAATAGAAAAAAATCCTAAAATCCTATGGGAACCATACAAATTTTAGAATAGCCAAAACTACCTTGAGAAAGAAGAACAAAGCTAAAGGCCACACACCACCTGATTTCAAAACATATTGCAAAGCAACAGTAGTTTAAAACACTATGGTATTTGCATAAAGATGGACATTTAGACCAATGGAACAGAATGGAGAATGCAGAAATCAATCCATGCGTATACAGCCAACTGATCTTTGTGGGGGTGACAAAGATACACAATAGAAAAAGATAGTTTCTTCAACAAATGGTGCTAAGCAACTACATATCCACATATATGTGCCATAAGGAAAGGATTCAATTTCATTTTACTGTGCTATCAGGAAAGGGTTCTGTGCTCTAAGGAAAGGGTTTCACTTGATTAAAATGTATATATATATACACCCAATTTTCTTTATTAAATGAAATTGAACCCTATCCTTATAGCACACACAAAAATCAACTGAAAATGGATTCAGGACTTAACATGAGACCTGAAACTATCAAAATCCTAGAAGAAAACATAGGTGAAAAACTTCATGACATTAGTTTTGGCAATTATTTCATGGATATGATGCCAAAAGCACAAACAATGAAAGGAAAAATATACAAATGGGACATCAAACTAGAAAGCTTCTGCACAGCAAAGGAAATAATAGAATGAAAAGGCAGCCTTCAGAATGAGGGAAAATATTTGCCAACCACATATCTGATATGAGTTAATATCCAAAATATATTAGGAAAAACCTACAACTCACTACCACGAATGCAAATAGTCCAATCACAAAATAAGCAAAGGACTTGACTAGACATTTTTCCAAAGAAGCCATACAAATGGCCAATAGAACATGCGCTCAAAATCACTAGTCAGGAACATGCAAGTCAAAACTACCATCAGATATTACTTCAAATCTGTTAGGACATTATAAATAAATTGAATAAATAAATAAGAGATAACTGTTGGCAAGAATGTGGAAAAATTGGAACCACTGTACACTGTTAGTGAAAATGTAAACAGTACAGCCCCTATGGGAAGCAGTAGGACTACCATATGATTCACCAGTCCTACTTCCAGGATCTCAATTCTTTAAAGAAACAATTGAAATCAGGATTGGGAAGAGATATTTGCACTCCCATGTTCATTGCAACATTATTCACAATTGCCAAGATGTAGAAGCAACTTAAATGTCCATTGACATATGGATAAGTAAAATTTGGTATGTACACACGATGGAATATTAGTCAGCCATGGAAAGAAAAATGTCATATCTAACATGTATGAAACTTGAGGACATTATGCTAAGTTAAATATGCCAGGACAGAAGGACAAACACCACCAATTCCCCTTACATAATATATCTAAAATAATCAAATTTATAGAAGCAGAAAGTAGAATCGTAGTTTCCTGGGGCAGAGGGCAGGGGGAAATAGGAAGTTCCCATTTAATGGGCGTAAAGTGTCAGTTACACAAGATGCTGTACAACATTATGCATACAGTTAAGAATATTTTACTGTACACTTAAAAATTCGTTAACAGGGCAGAACTCATGTTATGCATTTTTACCAGTTTTAAAAAGTAAATAAGTGTTTTGAGAGTTCCCAGCTAAACTGGGATTTCAGTATCTGAGTGACTAGCAACCCTGCCCTAAGGGAAAGAGAAGAGGAGCTAGATGTGGGTGATTTCAGTGCCTTTCACAGGATACATGTTTTACCTGGTGGACAGCTAGTGCCTAGTTGTCCAAACCATAACTAGGAAGGTTTGGACAACTAGGCACTCACACAGGAAAATAGCTTAGACTGGCATATGCTGTTGTGGTTCTTATCTGATCTATGTGCAATTTATGCCTGCCTGACCATTGCTCTGCCACTGGGAGCCCAGTCCTGTGTTCTGATTTCTATCCTGGAGAAAATCCAAACTTGATAGACTGGATTAAGAAAATGTGGCACATATACACCATGGAATACTATGCAGCCATAAAAAAGGATGAGTTCATGTCCTTTGCAGGGACATGGATGAAGCTGGAAACCATCATTCTCAGCAAACTATCACAAGATCAGAAAACCAAACACCATGTGTTCTCACTGATAAGTTGGAGTTGAACAATGAGAACACATGGACACACGGAGGCGAACATCACACACCAGGGCCTGTCAGGGGGTGAGGGGTTAGGGGAGGGATAACATTAGGAGAAATACCTAATGTAGGTGATGAGTTGATGGGTGCAGCAAACCACCATGGCACGTGTATACCTATGTAACAAAAAGGCACGTTCTGCACATGTATCCCAGAACTTAAAATATAATTTAAAAAAAAAAAGAAAGAAAATCCAACCCTGAATAGCCAGCCCCTAGTTCTTCCAATGGAAAGCATAAATTCAATACACTGAACAAAAGGAAACAAGTTCAAGGATGTCTACTTACAGATCCTGGGTAAGCATCACCAGATCACATGATGCAGAAATAAAGAATCATGCACAGAGAGAGAAAAGCACATGGCAACGAGCAGTATATATAAGCAAGTAGGTTGTGGGTCACTTAGAGCTTCCGGGCAAATGCCTGAATGGTACACTTACAAGAAGTGCTGGGAAAGTCACAAACCCAATCTGCTAGGCAGGAAACATGGCTCCAAGTTTTTATCTCTGGCCACTGGCTTGAACCATTTGGGAGTGGCATAGAAATGGAAACTGTGTCAAGGGTGACTGAGCCCTGCCTCTGGTATAAGAAAGTTGAACTTGAATTCAAAATGGATGCTGAAGTAACATAAAATTATAAGTATTCACTACAATGAGATACAAATGTATGTTGAATATATAATTAAAGTTTATTGACTGCCTCTTTTTTTAAATTATACTTTAAGTTCTGGGATACATATGCAGAACGTGCAGGTTTGTTACACTGGTATACATGTGCCATGGTGGTTTGCTGCACCCATCAACCCGTTATCTAGGATTTAAACCGTGTATGCATAATGCTGTCCCACCCCTTGCCCCCCACCCGCAACAGGCCCCAGTGTGTGATGTCTCCCTTCCTGTGTCCATGTGTTCCCATTGTTCAATTCCCACTTATGAGTGAGAACATGTGTTGTTTGCTTTTCTGATCCTGTGTTAGTTTGCTGAGAATGATGATTTCCAGCTTCATCCATGTCCCTGCTAGGGACATGAACTCATCTTTTTTATGGCTTCATAGTATTCCATGGTGTATATGTGCCACATTTTCTTTATCCAGACTATCATTGATGGGCATTTGGGTTGGTTCCAAGTCTATGCTATTGTGAATAGTGCTCCAGTAAACATACATGTGCATGTGTCCTTATAGTAGAATGATTTATAATCCTTTGAATAATATACACAGTAATTGGATTGCTAGGTCAAATGGTATTTGTTTCTAAATCCATGAGGAATCACCACACTGTCTTCCACATGGTTGAACTAATTTACACTCCCACCAACAGTGTAGAAGCATTTCTATTTCTCCACATCCTCTTCAGCATCTGTTGTTTCCTGACTTTTTAAGGATCACATTAGGCTATCCACCAGGTTAAAAAAAAAAAAAAAAAAGTATCCTGTGAAAGGCACTGAAAACACCCACACCTAGCTCCTCTTCAAACAGGCGTGAGATGGTATCTCGATGTGGTTTCAATTTGCATTTGTCTGATGACCAGTGATGATGAGTTTTTTTCATGTTTGTTGGCCACATAAGTGTTTTATTTTGAGAAGTGTCTGTTCACATCATTTGCCCACTTTTTGATGGGATTTTTTTTCTTGTAAATTTGATTAGTTCCTTGTAGATTCCAGATATTAGAACCCTGTCAGATGTATAGATGGCAAAAATGTATCCCATTCTGTAGGTTGCCTGTTCACTCTGTTGATAGTTTCTTTTGCTGTGCAGAAGCTCTTTAGTTTAATTAGATCCCAGTTGTCAATTTTGGCTTTTGTTGCAATTGCTTTCGGTGTTTTAGTCCTGAAGTCTTTGCCCATGCCTATGTCCCAAATGGTATTGCCTAAGTTGTCTTCTAGGGTTTTTATGGTTTTAGGTATTACATTTAAGTCTTTTATCCATCTTGAGTTAATTTTTGTATAAGGTGTAAGGAAGGGGTCCAGTTTCAGTTTTCTGCATATGGCTAGCCAGTTTTCCCAGCACCATTTATTAAATAGGATATCCTTTCCCCATTGCTCATTTGTGTCAGGTTTGTCAAAGACCAGGTGGTAGTAGATGTGTGGTGTTATTTCTGTTCTGCTCCATTGGTCTATATATCTGATTTGGTACCAGTACCATGCAGTTTTGATTACTTTAGCCTTGTAGTATAGTTTGAAGTCAGGCAGTATGATGCCTCCAGCTTTGTTCTTTTTGCTTAGCATTGTCTTGGCTATACAAGCTTTTTTAAAATCCATATGAAATTTAAAGTAGTTTTTTCTAGTTCTGCAAAGAAAGTCAATGGTAGCTTGAGGAATAGCATTGAATCTATAAATTACTTTGGGCAGTATGGCCATTTTCATGATATTGATTCTTTTTATCCATGAGCATGGAATGTTTTTCCATTTGTTTGTGTCCTCTCTTATTTCCTTGCGCAGTGGTTTGTAGTTCTCCTTGAAGAGCTCCTTCACGTCCCTTGTAAGTTGTATTCCTAGGTATTTTATTTTCTTTGTAGCAATTGTGAATGGGAGTTCATTCATGATTTAGCTCTCTGTTTGTCTGTTGTTGATGAATAGGAATGCTTGTGATTTTTGCACATCGATTTTGTATCCTGAGACTTTGCTGAAGTTGCTTATCAGCTTAAGGGGTTTTGGGGCTGAGATGATGGAATTTTCTAAATATACAATCATGTCATCTGCAGAGACTATTTGACTTCTTCTCTTCCTATTTGAATACCCTTCATTTCCTTCTCTTGCCTGGTTACCCTGGCCAGAACTTCTAATACTATGTTGAATAGGAGTGGTGAGAGAGGGCATCCTTGTGCCAGTTTTCGAAGGGAACGCTTCCAGCTTTTGCCCATTTGGTATGATATTGGCTATGGGTTTGTCATAAATAGCTCTTATTATTTTGAGATATGTTCCATCTATACCTAGTTTATTGAGTAGTTTACCATGAAGGGGTGTTGAATTTGGTTGAAGGTCTTTTCTGCATCTGTTGAGATAATCATGTGGCTATTGTCATTGATTCTGTTTATGTGATGGATTATGTTTATTGATTTTTGTATGTTGGACCAGCCTTGCATCCCAGGGATAAAGCCTACTTAATCATGGTGGATAACCTGTTGATGTGCTGCTGGATTCAGTTTGCCAGTATTGTGCTGAGGATTTTTGCATCGATGTTCATCAGGGATATTGGCCTGAAATTTTCTTTTCTGGTTGTGTCTCTGCCAGGTTTTGGTATCAGGATAATGCTGGCCTCATAAAATATGTTAAGGAGGAGTCCCTCTTTTTCTATTATTTGGAGAATTTTCAGAAGGAATGGTTCCAACTCCTCTTTGCTGTCCAATTCTCCCTGGGAGAATTCAGGTGTGAATCCATCTGGTCCTAGGCTTTTTGAGTTGGTAGGCTATTATTTACTGCCTCAATTTCAGAACTTGTTGTTGGTCTATTCAGGGATTCAACTTCTTCCTGGTTTAGTCTTGGGAGGGTGTATATGTCCAGGAATTTATCCATTTCTTCTGGATTTTTAGTTTATTTGTGTAGAGGTGTTTATAGTATTCTCTGATGGTAGTTTGTATTTCTGTGGGATTAGCAGTGATATCCCCTATATCATTTTTTATTGTGTATATTTGATTCTTCTCTCTTTTCTTCTTTACTAGTCTTGCTAGCAGTCTATTTATTTTGTTGATCTTTTCAAAAAACTGGTTCCTGGATTCACTGATTTGTATGAGTGGTTTTTGTGTCTCTGTCTCCTTCCGTTCTGCTCTCATCTTAGTTATTTCTTGTCTTTGCCTAGCTTTTCAATTTGTTCACTCTTACTTCTCTAGTTCTTTTAATTGTGATGTTAGGGTGTCGATTTTAGATCTTTCCCGCTTTCTGATGTCGGCATTTAGTGCTGTAAAATCCGTCTTAATACTGCTTTTGCTGTGTCCCAGAGATTCTCCTACATTGTGTCTTTGTTCTCATTCGTTTCAAATAACTTCTTTATTTCTGTCTTTACTTCATTATTTACCCAGTAGTCATTCAGGAGCAGGTTGTTCAGTTTCCATGTAGTTGAGCGGTTTTGAGTGAGTTTCTTAATCCTGAGTTCTAATTTGATTGCACTGTGGTCTGAGAGACTTGTTTGTTATGATTTCTGTTCTTTTGCACTTGCTGAGGAGTGTTTTACTTCCAATTATGTGATCAATTTTAGAATAAGGGCGATGTGGTGCTAAGAAGAATGTATATTCTCTTGATTTGGGGTACAGAGTTCTGTAGATGTCTATTAGAGACCCGCTTGGTCCAGAGCTGGGTTCAAGTCCTGAATATCCTTGTTGATTTTCTGTCTAGTTGATCTGTCTAATATTGACAGTGGGATGTTAAAGTCTCCCACTATTATTGCGTGGGAATCTAAGCCTCTTTGTAGGTCTCTAATAAGTTGCTTTATGAATCTGGGTGCTCCTGTGTTGTGTGTGTATATATTTAGGATAGTTAGCTCTTCTTGTTGCATTGATTCCTTTACCATTATGTAATGCCCTTCTTTGTCTTCTTTGATATCTGTTGGCTTAAAGTTTGTTTTATCAGAGAATAGGATTGCAATCCCTGCTTTTTTTTTCTTTCTCTTTGCTTGGTAAATATTTCTTTATCCCTTTATTTTGAACCTATGTGTGTCTTTGCACATGAGATAGGTCTCCCGAATACAGCACACCAATGGGTCTTGACTCTATGCAATTTGCCAGTCTGTGTCTTTTAATTGGGGCATTTAGCCCATTTACATTTAAGGTTAACATTGTTATGTTTAATTTGATCCTGGCATCATGATGTTAGCTGCTTAGTTTGCACATTAGTTGATGCAGTTTCTACATAGCATCATTGGTCTTTATATTTTGGTATGTTTTTGCAGTGGTTGGTACCAGTATTTCCTTCCCATATTTAGTGCTTCCTTCAGGAGCTCTTGTAAGGCAGGCCTGCTGGTGACAAAATCCCTCAGCATTTGCTTGTCTGGAAAGAAGCTTATTTCTCCTTTGCTTATGAAGCTTAGTTTGGCTGTATATGAAATTCTGGGTTGAAAATTCTTGTATTTTAAGAATGTCGAATATTGGCATTCATTCTCTTCTGGCTTGTGGGGTTTCTGCAGAGAGATCCACTGTTAGTCTGATGGGCTTTCCTTTGTAGGTAACCTGACCTTCCTCTGTGGCTGCCCTTAACATTTTTTCCTTCATTTCAATCTTGGAGAATCTGACAATCATGTGTCTTGGTGTTGCTCTTCTCAAGGAGTATCTAAGTGGTGTTCTCTGTATATCCTGAAATTGTATGTTGGCCTGTCTTGCTAGGTTGGGGAAGTTCTCCTGTATAATGTCCTGACATGTGATTTCCAACTTGCTTTTATTCTCCTTGTCACTTTCAGGTACACCAATCCATCATAGATTTGGTCTTTTCACAGAGTCCCGTACTTCTTGGAGGCTCAGTTTGTTCCTTTTATTCTTTTTTCTCTAATCTTTCCTTCACAGTTTATTTCATTTAGTTGATCTTCAATCTCTCATATCCTTTTTTCCACTTGATTGATTCAGCTATTGATACTTGTGTATGTTTCATGAAGTTCTCGTGCTGTGTTTTTCAGCTCCATCACGTCATTTATGTTCTTCTCTAAACTGGTTAACTAGTTAGCGGTTCCTGCAACCTTCTATTAAGGTTCTTAGCTTCCTTGCATTGGGTTAGAACGTGCTTCTTTAGCTCAGGGGAGTTTGTTATTACCCACCTTCTGAAGCCTACTTCTGTCAATTTGTCAAGCTCATTCTCCATCCAATTTAGTGCCCTTCCTGGAGAGAAATGTCATCATTTGGAGGAGAAGACACATTCTGGTTTTGGGAATTTTCAGCATTTTTACCCTGGTTTTTCCTCATCTTTGTGGATTTATCTACCTTTGATCTTTGATGCTGATGGCCTTTGGATGGGGTTTTTGTGAGGGCATCCTTTTTGTTGATGTTGATGTTACTTCTTTCTGTTTGTTAGTTTTCTTTCTAACAGTCAGGTCCCTCTTCTGCAGGTCTGCTGGAGTTTGCCGGAGGTCCACTCCAGATCCTGTTTGCTTGGGTATCACCAGTGGAGGTTGCAGAACAGCAAAGATTCCTGCCTGCTCCTTCCTCTGGAAGCTTCATTTTAGAGGGGCACCTGCCTGATGCCAGCCAGAGCTCTCCTGTATGAAATGTCTGTTGACCCCTGCTGGGAAGCGTCTCCCAGTCAGGAGTCACAGGGTTTAGCGACCCACTTAAGGAGGCAGTCTATCCCTTAGCAGAGCTCAAGCACTGTGCTGAGAGATGCACTGCTCTCTTCAGAGCTGGCAAGCAAGAATGTTTAAGTCCACTGAAGCCACACCCACAGCCACCCCTTCCCCAAAGTGCTCTGTCCCAGGAGATGGGAGTTTTATCTATAAACCCTTGACTGGGGCTGCTGCCTTTCTTTCAGAGATGCCCTGCCCAGGGAGGAGGAATCTAGAGAGGCAGTCTGGCCACAGTTGCTTTGCAGCACTGCAGTGAGTTCCACACAGTTTGAACTTCCCAGTGGCTTCCTTAACACTGTGAGGGGAAAACTGCCTACACAAGCCTCAGTAATGGTGTACATTCCTCCCCTTACCAAGGTCAATCATCCCAGTTCGACCTCAGACTGCTGTGCTGGCAGTGAGAATTTCAAGCCAGTGGTTCTTAGCTTGCTGGGCTCCATGGGAGTGGGACCTGCTGAGCGAGACCACTTGGCTTTCTGGCATCAGCCCCCTTTCCAGGAGAGTGAACGGTTCTGTCTCACTGAGGTTCCAGGTCCCACTAGGGGAAAAAAAAAAACAAAACTGCAGCTAGCTCAGTGTCTCCCCAAACAGCCACCTGGTTTTGCACTTGAAACCCAGGGCCCTGGTGGCATAGGCACACAAGGGAATCTCCTGGTCTGCGTGTTGCAAAAACCGTGGGAAAAGCATAGTTTCTGGGCTGGATAGCACAGTCCCTATGGCTTCCTTGGGTAGGGAGGAAATTCCCTGGCCCTTTGGACTTCCTGGGTGAGGTGATGCCCCACCCTGCTTCAGCTCACCCTCCGTGGGCTGCACCCACTGTCTAACCAGTCCCAGTGAGATCAACCAGGTACCTCAGTTGGAAATGCAGAAATCACTCACCTTCTGCATTGCTCTCGCTGGGAGCTGCAGACCAGAGCTGTTCCTATTCGGCCATCTTGCCAGCTGTCTCTATAGACTGCCTCTTATTCCAAAAAATAAAACCATAATGAAGTTAGACGCCATTAAATATGCATAATATAAAAATAGGTTTTCTTATTCTAATCTAGATTTGCTACACAAGACCATCTACAGAATGAATGCCATGGATATACAATCTGTACCCAATAAGTTGTACATTTTAGTAAACATTCCTGATTGTAAGGGTGGCAAATGGAAATTTTGGCTTCTTAGATCTTTACTGTGAGTTTGACTGATATCAGTACATTTTTATTTTTAATTGTATATTTTCATTACTGTGAATTTTTTGCAGTGATTTTTGATGCCATGTGGCTAATTGGTTTTAGAATACTAATAAAATCCATTGTTTATAAAACAAATAAATAAACCCCATAGCACATCCTCCATAAAACATCTGTTATCCCTCAAGATAAAATTGTTACCACTATCATCTAACCATTATTTTATGATAACTTTAAAATATCAACTTGCAAGAAAATATTCCGCAAGACACACTCTGCCTTTTTACTTTAAAAAGTCCTTGGCTACCTGGGCCAATATTATTCTCGTTTGTAGGATTTAGTTTCCACAGATTATAATATGTGCCTTTTTCTGTGTTCACTGCAGATTTGCAAGTACCATCCCCTTTTGGGGCCTTACTTTGCACCTCCAGCATCTGGGAAACAATGTTTTCCTGTTGCAGACTCTCTTTGGTGCAGTCACCCTCCTGGCCAATTGTGTTGCACCTTGGGCACTGAATCACATGAGCCGTCGAGTAAGCCAGATGCTTCTCATGTTCCTACTGGCAATCTGCCTTCTGGTCATCATATTTGTGCCTCAAGGTGAGAAAAGTTCACAGGTAGAAGAAAGAAAATGCCTTTCCCTCTTTTCTCAGGGATTGCACTGGTCACACCTATCTGAAGCCAGAAGGAAAGGGAAAATCGAGTTCTCAGGATTCCCTGATAGAAATCTGGGGCTTTAGGACAGATTTTGCCACATGGAAGTTGCTGGGAAATGAGTCAAAGATGAGTAAGATTGGCTCGGATATATGGTTGTCTTCAGCACATTTGAGAAGTAGTAAAAAATTGGTGCCATTTATTCCTGATAGTTTCTCTAGGACAGCAATTTATCACTTGCCCTTTGGCCAATCATACTCTTAGTAAGTATTGAGGTGCTGGGCCTTTGTATCCCAATATGAGAACACAATACTGCTATTTCCTCTGTCTGGGCTCACTCTTACCACTACAGCTTCTGTGACAAAGTACTCCCTAATCCCTACATATCCACTGTGTGCCTTGCATTAGGTCACCATAACTGCAATCCTGGTTTAGGGGAGTTGTCTTGACTTCAAGGAAACAAAAGTCCTGTATCTTTATGTACAGAAATGTCCAGTAGGAAGGAGGCAATTGTCAGTTAAGACCTTCTTTTAGAATCTTAGAATTCATAAATTAAATGATCACATGCAATAAATGAGGGAACCAAAGTTGTCACCAGGCTTCACCTCACTCCCAGTCTAGTAGTGTACTGAAGAGAATACCAGGTTGGTGTGCTCCAGTTCTTCTCTTGAATGTCAGCAATGATACGAGTCTGCTGCAATGCAACAGAACCCACTCCAATGACACGAGGCAATTATGACATTTTTGTTTTAATTGGATAGAATCCTGCCTCTGAAACTTCCCTTCATTTGTTTCCAAAGTCTGATTCTTTTCTCCAATAAAGGTCCTTATTCTTCATCCTTGAAACATTAATACTGTCCAATTTGTCCTTTAACATAGGAACCCTGTCCTTTTATGACTGCCTTTTGCAAACATAGCCCCATGTCAATATTGTGTATATATCTGAGTTTTAAAATCTATGAGGACATGGATGAGTCTTACACTCCCTAGTATTGCCCACATGACACTCCTGTTTTCTGCAAGGAGGGCACAGGTGTTCCTGGACAGAATAAGTGAGACCAAAAAAAAAACTCTTTAGCTCTAATGTTCCCTTTTCTTCTATGGCGTACCCCTGATATATAGTGAGAATTGAAGCATCAACTCAGATCCTTTTATTCACTATTTAAGTCACAATATGTAGGCCAATCACATTTCTCAGCTATTAGCCACTGCACCTTCTTTGCCTCTATGCAGTTTTCCTACAGTACATTTCACCCCTGGAAACACCTCCAAAGCAGTCCTTTTCACTTCTACCTTGGGAGATGCTGATCCTTCAGCTCAGATTTCCTGAGGCCCTGTGGTCTTCCTTTCTCCAGAAATGCAGACCCTGCGTGTGGTTTTGGCAACCCTGGGTGTGGGAGCTGCTTCTCTTGCCATTACCTGTTCTGCTGCCCAAGAAAATGAACTAATTCCTTCCATAATCAGGTACGAAAGTTTATGTGTGCTCTGTCATTCTCAAAATGGACCTGTCTCAACAATTGACACTTAACAAGGGAAAAAAATCTAAGACAAGTTAGTTAAAAAACAATCAAATGTAATAGTCATAAAAACAACAAATTACAGCCCAAGTTTATATCAAGCTGACCTTGTTCCAGACACTGCATTAAGTCTTTTAATGCAGTATCCCACGTACCTTCTGAACCACCTGAAAGGTTGGTGCTAAGGAAAATAGCATTTTGTAAATGATAAAAATGTGTCTAATTCACTTGTGAATCTAAAATAAATTGCTAGCAAATAAAAGAAAATTTCAAAAGCAAGAGTCTGTTATCACCTCCATGTGTTTAAGTGCTCACCCATAATCACAGCAAAATGATAAATCACAAATTATATGTACGATTTTTAACAACTTTTCCTCTGTTGCTGTTTTTACTCCAAGGGGAAGAGCTACTGGAATCACTGGAACCTTTGCTAATATTGGGGGAGCCCTGGCTTCCCTCGTGATGATCCTAAGCATATATTCTCCACCCCTGCCCTGGATCATCTATGGGGTCTTCGCCATCCTCTCTGGCCTTGTTGTCCTCCTCCTTCCTGAAACCAGGAACCAGCCTCTTCTTGACAGCATCCAGGATGTGGAAAATGAGTGAGTAAATAGCCTAGCTGCCCCTCAGAGGAGCTCTCTGCTATAGGTCTGTGCTGAGGAAAGCAAAACACCATTTAGGGCTACCATCCCCCAAAAAGGCTTAGATCTGGGCTATTCCCATGTAGTCAGTGCCTTTGCCTTTGGTATATCCTCATCCCTTCCACAATGGCCTCATACATCCCCTAAGGCTCACGAGATCACACAGACCATCTCTGCCCAGCCTGTCCGGGAGGTTAATTTGTGGTGAAGAGACCAAAATTAGGTGACCTCTGCCCTTCCTGCCCTAGTATGACATGCACACTCTTGAAGGTAATTTACAAACATGCAGCGATCCAAACACCATCTTCTCATCCCTGGGGGGCCCTCAGCCCAGTGACCGTACCTGTTAGCTGTCCGGGATTGCCAGTGCTTACAGGCCTGACTCCCAGGACACTGAAGAATTTGTGAGAGACTGTATAGAAAATAAGAGCCCCTCCCACAGATGAGAAGTCCTTTTGTATCACATGTGAAATTCAGTCTATCTAATTTTCCTGGGGAAAAAAAAGTGTTGGAAAAGGGGAAAAGAAGTGATAAGTAAAGGGATTTTTTAAGCAATGAAGAATGAGAAAAAGTTCTAAAACTTTTCTGTGCTTCTCTTGCCTTTTCCAAAATCCCTTTGGTTAATGCCATGGTGTCCAAGTATGAGAGTAGAAGCTATTCAAGCTGCCTTCCCAGATCCTAGACTGGGAGCTTGGTTTTTTACTTCACAAGGTTTACACAAACACTCGGGGGCAGAGGCATGTTTTTTATTAAAGCTGGTGGGC
Source organism: Nomascus leucogenys (assembly GCF_006542625.1). NCBI lineage: Eukaryota > Metazoa > Chordata > Mammalia > Primates > Hylobatidae > Nomascus > Nomascus leucogenys. The sequence goes on along the minus strand of NC_044384.1, from coordinate 82,769,589 downwards.
AAAGAATCGGTATGTCCTAAAGAATGCAGGACTTGTATGTTTAGTCCATGTCTTTCATTTTTGTGCTTTTTTGTTTGTTGATTTCATTATATTTGCACCAGGAGAAGATGCTCCAGAAAAGCAGGGCAGGAAGATACCTGCAGCCAAGTGACACAGTTTTAAGGAATTCCAGGTGCTGACTGCTGATTAAACAGCAAGATTAAGGAAAAATCGAGACCATTTCTAGATACTACTAAAATTTAGAAAATAAATAAATAACAAGATACAATGGATAAATACATTCCACTTACAACTGTGATTCTAAATGATTAAATATAAAATATCTACAAATAATCATAAGAAGTTTGAAGAAAATCATAACACTTTAAAAGGAATCATAATAGAACATTTGTATAATTATATATACCTCGCATGTTTCTGGATATGAAGATTGAATAATATTTAAAACAATGATTCTTCCTCAATTATTTAATAGAGTAATTGCTTAAATAATTACAATGTAAAAAAATGAAAAAAATGGAAAAAGTCCATTTTCAAGCTGCATACTTTTACAAGAACATAAAAAATAGTTGCAAAACTGGATATCCATATGCAGAAGAATAAAACTAGAACTCTCTCACCATATACAAAAATCAAATCAAAATGCACTAAAAACTTGAATCTAAGACCTCAAACTATGAAACTGCTACAAGAAAACACTGGAGAAATTTTACAGTACATTAGACTGGCCAAAGATTTCTTGAGTAATACCTGACAAGTACAGGAAAACAAAGCAAATGTGGACAAATGGGATCACAGCAAGTTAAAAAGCTTCTGCACAGCAAAGGATACATTCAACAAAGTAAAGAGGCAACCCACAGAATGGGAGAAAATATTTGCAAACTACCCCTCTGACAAAGGACTAATCACCAGAATATATAAGGAGCTCAAACAACTCTATAGGAAAAATCAAATAATCTAATAAAAAAATGGGCAACGTAAATAGGTATTTCTCAAAAGAGGACATACAGATGTCAAACAGACATAGGAAATAGTGCTGAACATCATTGATCCTCAGAAAAATGCAAATCAAAACTACAATGAGATCTCATCTCACCCCAGTTAAAATGGCTGATATCAAAAAGACAGGCAAGAACAAATGCTGGTGAGAATGTGGAGAAAAGGGAACCCTCATACACTGTTGGTGGGAATGTAAATTAGTACAACTGCTATGGAGAACAGTTTGGAGATTCCCCAAAAAAATTAAAAATAGAGCTAACATTTGACCCAGCAATTCCACTGCATCATTGTATTAGTCCATTTTCAAGCTGCTGATAAAGACATACCTGAGACTGGATAATTTACAAAGGAAAGAGGTTTAATGGACTCACAGTTCCACATAGCTGGTGAAGCCTCACAATCCTGGTGGAGGGCAAAAGGCACGTCTTACATGGCAGCAGGCAAAAAGAGAATTTTTGCAGGGAATCTCCCTTTTATAAAACCATCAGATCATGTGAGACTTATTCACTATCATAGGAACAGCATGGGAAACACTCGCCCCCATGATTCAGTTACCTCCCACTGGATCCCTCCCATGATGCGTGGGAATCGTGGGAGCTACAATTCAAGATGAGATAAGTTAGGCGGACACAGTCAAACCATATCATTCTGCCCCTGGCCCCTCCCAACTCTCATGTCCTCACATTTCAAAACTAATCATGCCTTCCCAACAGTCCCCCAAAGTTTTAACTCATTTCAGAATTAACTCAGAAGTCTACAGTCCAAAGTCTCATCTGAGACAAGGCAAGTCCCTTCCACCTATGACCTTGTAAAATCAAAAGAAATTGGTTACTTCCTAGATACAATGGGGGTACAGGCATTGGAAAAATACATCCATTCCAAATGGGAGAAATTGACCAAAACAAAAGGATGAGGCTGTACCTAGATAAAAGGCACTGACTACATGGGAATCACCTTCCACCGTGATTGTGAGGCCTCACCAGCCACATGGAGCTGTGAGTCCATTAAACCTTTTTTCTTTATAAATTATCCAGTCTCAGGTATGTCTTTATCAGCAGCTTGAAAATGGACTAACAACTGTGCACTGGAACTGTTGGGTCAAATGTTAGCTTTACTTTTAATTCTTTTGAGAAACCTCCAAACTGTTCTCCATAGCAGTTATATGAAAGGCCCCATACAATTCCAAAATACAGCAGGGAAGTCCAATCTTAAAGCTCCAAAGTTATCTCCTTTGACTGCATGTCTCACATTCAGGTCACACTGATGCAAAAGGTGGGTTTCCATGGTCTTGGGCAGATCTGCTTCTGTGGCTTTGCAGGGTACAGCCTCCCTCCTGGCTGCTTTTGTGAGCTGGCATTGAGTGTCTGCAGCTTTTCCAGGCGTGCACTGCAAGCTGTCAATGCCTTTACCATTCTGGGGTCTGGAGGTTGAAGACTCTCTTCTCACAGCTCCACTAGGCAGTCTCCAGTGGAGACTCTGTGTATGGACTTCAACCCCACATCTTCCTTTCACACTGCCCAAGCAGAGGTTCTCCATGAGGACCCCACCCCTGCAGCAAACTTCTACCTGGGCATCCAGGCATTTCCATACATCCTCTGAACTCTAGGTGGAGGTTCCCAAACCTCAATTATTGACTTCTGTGCACCTGTAGGCTCAACACCATGTGGAAGCTGTCAAGGCTTGGGACTTGCACCCTCTGAAGCCACAGCCTGATCTGTACCTTGGCCCCTTTCAGCCATGGCTAGAGTGGCTGAGACACAGGGCACCAAGTCGCTAAGGCTGCACACAGCAGGGGCACCTGGACCTCCTAGGCCTCCAGGCCTGTGATAGGAGGGGCTGTCAAAAAGGTCTCTGACATGCCCTGGAGACATTTTCCCCATTGTCTTAGGGATTAAGCTTTGGTTCCTCATTACTTATGCAAATTTCTGCAGCAGGCTTGAGTTTCTCCTCAGAAAATGGGTTTTTCTTTTCTATCACATCATCAGGCTGCAAATTTTTCAAACTTTTATCCTCTCTTTCCCTTTTAAAACTGAATGCTTTTAACAGCACCCATCACATCTTGAATGCTTTGCTACTTAAAAATTTCTTCTGACACATACTCTAAATCATCTTACTCAAGTTCAAAGTTCCACAAATCTCTAGGACAGGAGCAAAATGCTGCCAGTCTCTTTACTAAAATATAGCAAAAGTCACCTTTACTCCAGTTACCAACAAGTTCTTCATCTTCATCTGAGACCACCTCAGCCTGGATTTCATTTTCCATATCATTATCAGCATTTTGGTCAAAGCCATTCAACAAGTCTCTGGGAAGTTCCAAACTTTCCAACATTTTCCTGTCTTCTTCTGAGCCCTCCAAATATTGCCCAGTTCCAAAGTTGCTTCCATATTTGTGGGTATCTTTACAGCAGCACCTCACTCTATCAGTACCAATTTACAATATTAGTCCATTTTTCATGCTGCTGATAAAGACATACCTGAGACTGGGTAAGTTATAAAGGAAAGAGGTTTAATGTACTCACAGTTCCACCTGGCTGAGGAAGCCTCACAATCATGGCAGAAGGTGAAAGGCACATCTTATATGGCAGCAGGGAAAAGAGAATTTCTGCAGGGAAACTCCCCCTTATAAAACCCTCAGATCTCATGAAACTTATACACTATCAAAAGAACAGCACGGGAAAGACCCGGACCTATGATTCAGTTACCTCCCACAGGCTCCCTCCCATGACAGGTGGGAACTATGGGAGCTACAATTCAAGATGAGATTTGGGTGGGGGTGCAGCCAAATCATATCAAAGACATATACCCAAAAGAAAGGAAATAAGTATATCAAAGACATATCTGCACTCCCACATTCATTGCAGAACTGTTCACAATGGCCAAGGTTTGGAAGCAACCTAAGTGTCCATCAACAGATGAACTGATAAAGAAAATGTGGTACATACACACAATGAGTACTATTCAGCCATAAAATAAAGAAGAATGAGATCCTGTCATTTGCAGCCACATGGATGGAACTGGAGATCATTATGTTAAGTGAAATAAGCCAGGCACAGAAAGACAAACCTCACATGTTCTTGCTTATTTGTGTGAGATAAAAATAAAAACAATTGAACTCATAGACATAGAGAGCAGAAGGATGGTTACCAGAGGCTGAGAAGGGTATTGGGCACTTCAGGGGAAGTGGGAATGGTTAATGGGGGGGACAAAAAGGAAGTTAGAAAGAATGAATAAGATCTACTATTTGATAGCACAACAAGATGACTATAGTCAATAATAAATTAATTCATTTTTAAATAACTAAAAAAGTATAATTAGATTGTTTGTGATCACAAAGAATAAATGCTTGAGGGGACAGATACCCCATGCTGCATGATGTGATTATTAATATCCAGTATTTGATAGCACAACAGAGTGCTATAGTCAAAATAATTTAATTGTACATTTTAAAATAACTAAAAGAGTATAACTGGATTGTAACACAAAGGATAAATGACTGAGAAGATGGATACCCCATTCTCCATGACAAGATAATTACACAATGCATACCTATATCAAAACATCTCATATACCCCATAAATATATCCATCTACTATGTAGCCACAAAAATTAAAAATAAAACATTTTAAAATATATATTTGTTAAAAATTTTCTATTTGATGTAATGTGGTTCACTTTAAGAAACTGCATCATATATGCTTTAAAAGATATATATTCTCCATATGTCAAAATAAGTATTCTAGGGGAGAGGTAGACCAAGATGCAGCATAGAAAGTTCCACCAGTTATCCCTCCTGCCAGGACACCAAGTGAAAAGCTATCTACATAGAAAAAAAAGTTTCATAAGACTAAAAATCAGGAGAGCATGTAACCACCCAATGGGATCACCTTGCATGTTGCCTAGACAGAGCCGATTTATCAAGACAGGGGAATTGAAATAGAGAGAATAACTCACACACAGCCAGCTATGTGGGAGACTAGAGTTTTATTATTACTCAAATCAGTCTCTCTGAGCATTCTGGCAGCACAGTTTTTAAGGACAACTTAGTGGGTGGGAAGAAGCCAGTGAGCCAGGGGTGCTGATGGGTCGGGTCAAAGATGAAATCATAGGGCATCAAGGCTATCTTCTTCTGCTGAATCGGTTCCTGAGTGAGGGCCACAAGACCAGATGAGCCAGTTTATTAATCAGGGTGGTGACAGCTGATCCATCAAGTGCAGGGTCTGCAAAATATCTCAAGCACTGATCTTAGGAGCAGTTTAGGGAGGGTCAGAATCTTGTAGCCTCCAGCTGCATGACTCCTAAACCATAATTTCTAATCTTGTGGCTAATTTCTTAGTCCTACAAAGGACTTATTTCTTAGTCCTTCTAGTTCCCAGGCAAGAAGGAGGTTTATTTCTGTAAATGGTTGTTATCATCTTTGTTTTAAACTATAAACTATAAATTATGTTCCTCCCAAAGTTAGTTCAGCCTACATCGAGGAATTAACAAGGACAACTTGGAGACTAGAAGCAACATGGAGTTGGTTAGATCAAATCTCTTTCACTGTCTGTTACAATTTTGTAATGGCGGTTTCAAGCATTCACAGTACCAGGTTTTAACTTTACATAGCTGAAAGAGGCACTGAAGAAAGATAAAAGAGAGAGATGCCACCCATACCCCACCCCAGGCAATGCCAGCCTTGTGCAGGGAGCATCTCTGGGCACTGGGGGAGGGAGAACACAGTAATTGTGAGGAATTGAACTCAATGCTGTCCTGTTAGAGCAGAAAGAAAAATTGAACCAAACTCAGCTGAGGCCTGCCCACAGAGAAAGCATTTGAACCAGCCTTAGCTAAAGGGGAATCTCCTATACCAGCAGTCTAAAATTAAGTGCCCAAAAACCTTGCCATCCAGGGCCAGAGTGCTTTTGATCTCTAAGTAAACTTGAGAGGCAGTCTAGACCATAAGGAATGCAACTCATAGGTGGGTCCCAGGGCTGAACTAGGCCCGGAGACAGTGGACTGGGGGGACAGGTGACATACTGAGGCACCATCTGGGGCAGCCAAGGGAATGCTGGCATCAACCGTCCCTAACCCAAGGCTGCACAGCTCACCATTTCAAAAAAGGTCCCTTCCTTCTGCTTGAGAAGAGGAGAAGGAAGAAGCAGGAGGACTTTGTCCTGCATCTTGGATACCAGCTCAGCTATAACAGGATAGGGCAGCAGTCAGAGTCAACAGGCCCTTGACCAGGCCCTAGATCCCAGATGACATTTCTAGATACACTGTGGGCCTGAAGGGAACCCATTGCCTTGAAAGAAAGGACCCAGTCCCCCCAGCATTTATCACCTGCTAAATGAAGAGCCCTTGGGCCCTGAATAACTAGCAGTGATACCCAGGTACTACATCAAGGGCTTTGATGAGCCTCTGGGACTTGCTGGCTTCTGGTGAGACCCAGCACATTACCAACTGTGATGGCTATGGGGAAAAATTCCTTTTACTTGAGAAAAGCAGAGGGAAAAGTAAAGGATCTTTGTCTTGCACCTTTGGTACTGGCACCACCACAGGTTGGCAGAGCACTAAGCCAGCTCTTGGGGTCCCCAGTTCTAGGACTAGATTCTTAAATGTTATTTCTCGACCTATCCTGGGCCAGAGAGGAGCCCACTGCCCCATTGGGGGAGTTGCAGGCCAGGCAGCATTCATGACAAGCTGACTTAAGAGATCTTGGGCCTTAAGGGAACATTGGCAGTAGGCTGGCCTCATGGTCAGGGGTGGCAGTGGCTACAAGGCTAGGCTCCTCTGCCTTTGAAAAGAGGAAGAAAGAACAGGAAGAATTGTATCCTTTGGTTTGAGTGCCAGATCAGCCACAATACAATAGAATGCCAAGTAGACTTTTAAGTTATTTGATTCTAGCCCCTGATTCCTGGAGAGCACTTCTGGACCCACTCACAGCCTGGGGGACCTCACCACCCTGAGGAGGATACAGGAATAGTTGGCTTTGCCATCTGCTGATTATAGACCCCAGGGCATTAAATGAATATAGGCAGTAGTCAGAGAGTGGTTACAGCAGGCCCTGCATGACAGCCAGTGCTATGCTGGCTTCAGGTCTGACCTAGTGCAGTCCTATTGGTGGTGGCCACAGGGGTGCTTGTGTCACTCCACCTCAAGGTTTAGGTGCCTTAGAACAGAGAGAGAGACTATATAATTTGCACCAAGTAAGAAAAGGGAACAAGAGTCTCTGCCTCATCATCTAGAATATTTTTCCAGATCTTGTCCAGGACCATCAAGGCAGTATCTCTATGACACTGTAAGAAACACAGTGTTACAAGGCTTGGGGTACCCCCTAAAGCAGATACAGCTTAGATCACAACACCCAAGCCCTTTCAAATATATGAAAAGCCTTCCCAAGAAGGACAGCTATGAATAACCCAGCCTGTGAAGACTGTAATATATACCTAACTCTTCAATGCCCAGAAACCCAAGAACATCTACTACCATCAATGCCATCCAGGAAAACATGACCTTACCAAATGAACTAAATAAGGTACCAGGGACCAGTACTGGAGAAACAAAGTTATGTGACCTTTCAGTCAGAGAATTCAAAATAGCTGTGTTGGGGAAACTCAAAGAAATTCAAGATGACACAGAGAAGGAACTCAGAATTCTATAAGTTATTTGCAACAGGATAGATAGAACTGGAGATAATTATGCTAAGTGAAATAAACAAGGCACAGAAAGACAAGCATTGCATGTTCTAACTTATTTGTGGGGTCTAAAAATCAAATAAATTGAACTCAGGGGGATAGAGAGTAGAAGAATAGTTACCATAGGCTAGGAATGGTAGTGTGGCATTGTAGTGGAGGTGGGGATGGTTAATGGGTACAAAAATAATAGAAAGAATAAATAAGACCTACTATTTGATAGCACAATAGGGTGACTGCAGTCAATAATAATTGTATATTTTAAAACAACTTAAAGAATGTAGTTGGATTATTTATAACTCAAAGGATAAATGCTTCAGGGCATGGATATCCCATTCTCCATGATGTGTTTATTTCACATTGCATGCCTGTATCAAAACATCCATGTACCCCGTAAATATATACACCTAAAATGTACCTACAAAAATTTTTTTAAATAATGAATAAATAACACACACAGAGATCAATGGAACAAAACAGAAAGCCCAGAAGTAAATGAATGCATTTATAGCCAATGCATTTTTTACAAAGGCATGAAGAATATTAATTAAGGCAAGGACATTCTCTTCCATAAATTATGCAGGGAAAACTGGATATTCAAATGCAGAAAAATGAAACTAGATCCCTATCTCTCACCATATACAAAAATCAAATCAAAATCAGTTAAAGAACTAAAATTATGAAACTACTGGAAGACTAAAGCTATGAAACTAAAACTAAAGACTAAAACAATGAAACTGCTGAAATAAAACACTGGGGAATGCCCCAGGACTTTGGAATCAGCAAAGGTATTTTGTGTAAGAAATCAGCACAGACAACCAAAGTAAAAATAGACAAATAGAATTACCTCAAGCTAAAAATCTTCTGCACATTAACAGAATGAAGAGACAACCTGTTGAAAGAAAGAAAATATTTGCAAACTATTCATCTGACAGGGAATTACAAGAATACACAAGGAGTTCAAACAACTCAATAGCAAAAAATATATCTACATGCAACTTAAAAATTGGCCAAAAAAAACATGAATAGGCATTTTTCAAAAAATATATACAAATGGCCAACAGATACATGAAAAAATGCTGAACATCACTAACCATCAGAGAAATGCAAATCAAACCCACAATAAGGTGTCATCTTACCCAAGTTACAATGGTTATTATTAAAAAGACAAAAATAGGCGGGGCATGGTGGCTCATGCCTGTAATTCCAGCACTTTGGGAAGCCAAGGCAGGTGGATAATCTGAGGTCAGGAGTTTGAGACCAGCCTGGACAAGATGGTGAAACCCCATCTCTACTAAAAATACAAAAATTAGGTGGGTGTGGTGGCACACACCTGTAATCCCAGCTACTCAGGAGGCTGAGGCAAAAGAATCCCTTGAACCCGGGAGATGGAGGTTGCAGTGAGCCAAGATCACGCCACTGCACTCCAGCCTGGGCAACAGAGCAGACTCCATCTCAAAAAAAAAAAAAAAAAAAACACAAAAATAACAGATGCTGGCAAGGATTGTGAAAAAAAGGGAGCTAATACGCCATTGATGGGAATGTAAATTAGTACAGCCACTATAGAAAACAGTATGGAGAGTGCTCAAAAAAACTAAAAATGGCACTATCATATGATCCAGCAATCCCAATGCTGAGTATATAGCCAAAGGAAAGAAAATCAGGGTATCAAAGGGATATGTACATTCCCATGTTCATTGCAGCAACACTGCACTGTTTAGTGCCAAAGATACAGATTCAACCTGTGTCCAACAACAGATGAATAGATAAAAAATTTTGGTATATATATACGATGGAATACTATTTAGTATTTAAAAAGAATTAAATAATATCACTTTCAGCAACATGGTTGGAACTGGAGAGTTTTATGTTAAGGGAATAAAACACCAAAAGACAAATATCAGATGTTCTGTGTCACATGTGGGAGCTAAAATGTTGACCTCATGAAGGTAGTGAGTAGAATAATGGATACCAGAGGCTTAGAAGGGTATGGGAGTGTGGGGAGCGGGGAGAGAAAAAGGTATTAGTTAATTAGTACAAATATACAGTTAAATAGAATAAATAAATTATAAGGTTCTATAGCAGAGGAGGGTGACTATAGTTAACAACAATGTATTCTATATTTCAAAATAGCTAGGAATGGTAAATACTTGAGGTAATGAACACTCCAAATACTCTGGATTTATTACTATATACTCTATGTATGTAACTAAATATCAAATGTATCCCATAATATGTATAAAAATTATATACCAAGTAAAAAGTTAAAAATTAAAATTAAAAAATAAAAGGAAAATGAAAAAATCTGTAGTCAAGAGGTAAGGGCTAGGAGCCAAAACTGATCTAGGAAGAAGCCCACCCATCAAGCTACCATTCACTTTCTTCACAGAAATAGAAAAAACTACTTTAAATTTCAAGTAGAACCAAAAAAGAGCCCACATACCCAAGACAATTCTAAGCAAAAAGAACAAAGCTACCTAACTTCAAACTATACTACAAGGCTACAGTAATCAAAACAGCGTGGTGCTGGTACCAAAACAGATATATAGACCCATGAAACAAAACAGAAGCCTCAGAAATAACACTACACATCTACAACCATCTGATCTTTTACAAACCTGACAAAAACAAGCAATGGGGAAAGGATTCCCTGTTTAATAAGTGGTATTGGGTAAACGGGCTAGCCATGTGCAGAAAACTGAAACTGGACCCCTTCTTTACACCTTATACAAAACTTAACTCAAGAGGGATTAAAGACTTAAACATAAGACATAAAACCATAAAAACCCTAGAAGAAAACCTAGGCAATACCATTCAGAACATAGGCATGGGCAAAGACTTCATGACTAAAACATCAAAAGCAATGGCAACAAAAGCCACAATTGATAAAAGGGATCTAATTAAACTAAAAAGTTTCTGCACAGCAAAAGAAACTATCACCAGAATGAACAGGCAACCTACAGAATGGGAGAAAATTTTTGCAATCTAACCATCTGACAAAGGGCTAATCTACAAGTAACTTAAACAAATTTACAAGAAAAAAACAAACAACCCCATCAAAAAGTGGGCAATGGATATGAACAGACACCTCTCAAAAGAAGACATTTATGCAGCCAACAAACATGAAAAAAAGTTCATTATCATTGGTCATTAGAGAAATCCAAATCAAAACTATAATGAGATACCATCTCGTGCCAGTTAGAATGGCAATCATTAGAAAGTCAGGACACAACAGATGCTGGAGAGTATGTGGAGAAATAGGAACACTTTTACACTGTTGGTGGGAGTGTAATTAGTTCAACCATTGTGGAAGTCAATGTGGTGATTCCTCAAGGATCTAAAACTAAAAATACCATCTGACCCAGCAATCCCATTTCTAGGTATATACCCAAAGGTTTATAAATCATTCTACTATAAAGGCACATGTACACATATGTTTACTGCAGCACTGTTCACAATAGCAAAGACTTGGAACCAACCCAACTGTCCATCAATGATAAACTGGATAATGAAAATGTGGCACACATACACAGTGGAATACTATGCAGCCATAAAAAAGGATGAGTTCATGTCCTTTGCAGGGACATGGATGAAGCTGGAAACCATCATTCTTTGGAACAGAAAACCAAACACCACATGTTCTCACTCATGAGTGGGAGTGGAACAATGAGAACACATGGACACAGAGAGGGGAACATCACATACTGGGGCCTGTTGGTGGGTAGTGGGCCAGGGGAGAGATAGCATTAGGAGAAATACCTAATGTAGATGATGGGTTGATCGGTGCGGCAAACCACCATGGCACATGCATACCTATGTAACAACCCTGTACATTCTACACATGTACCCCAGAACTTAAAGTATAATAATAATAAAAAAGAATTTTCTGGGAGTAGGAAATTGTTCTGCATGTTGAGAGGATTGCAGTTTACACTGCTAAGTGAAGTTATTTAAATACCTTGAAATTGCACTTAAGATTTGTATATTTCACAATGTGTACATTTTACCTAAGATAAAGGAGCCATAAACAAAAAATGATATGCCTGTAAATTATTTTTACAATTACCTAAAAAGTGGTTACTCACAGAAAAGCAGGAAGACATTTATTCTGAAGTGGCACACAGGTGTTTTCTTAATTATGCTTAAGTTAGATTTTGTCATTTGAATGGTAATTAAATACATGTTCTGTTTATAGTAATTCTTTTAAATATACACACGTGGCCGGGTGCGCTGGCTCACGCCTGTAATCCCAGGACTTTGGGAGGCCGAGGCGGGTGGATCACCTGAGGTAGGGAGTTCAAGACCAACCTGACCAACATGGAGAAACCCCATCTCTACTAACAATACAAAATTAGCTGGGTGTGGTGGTGCATCCCTGTAATCCCAGCTACTCAGGAGGCTGAGGCAGGAGAGTCACTTGAACCCAGGAAGTGGAGGTTGCGGTGAGCCGAGATAGTGCCATTGCACTCCAGCCTGGGCAACAAGAGCAAAACTCTGTCTCAAAAAAATTTTATATATATGTGTACACACACACATATGCACACACATATTTTAGGTACACTTCTATATGTAAATTTCAATACTCATACAAAGTTAAAAATTTATATAGACTAATATAGATTTGCTGGTAACTATTCTAGTTTTGAAAAGAAGAACAAAGCTAAATGACTTTCCCTGCCAGATTTTAAACATATACAAAACAAGTGTATAAAAACAATGAGGTATGAGAACAGGAGCAAACAGACTGATCAATAAAAAAAAAATAAGCCGGGTGCGGTGGCTCAAGCCTGTAATCACAGCACTTTGGGAGGCCGAGGCGGGCGGATCACAAGGTCAGGAGATCGAGACCATCCTGGCTAACACGGTGAAACCCCGTCTCTACTAAAAACACAAAAAATTAGCCGGGCGTGTTGGCGGGCGCCTGTATTCCCAGCTACTCGGGAGGCTGAGGCAGGAGAATGGTGTGAACCCAGGAGGTGGAGGTTGTGGTGAGCCGAGATCGCGCCACTGCACTCCAGCCTGGGGGACAGAGAAAGACTCCGTCTCAAAAAATAAAATAAAATAAAAATAAAAAATAAAAAAATAGGTGTGTCTGTGCACAAAGTATAATATCTGTTAAATGATTCAAGAAGAACATATAGAGGAGGTAGAAAGCCATTTTTAGGAGATCATAATGGAAATATAGCACACTCTGAAAACAAATATAGGTGAATACCACAGCATTTGTTAAAGTGGAATCCCAATATAAGTAAAGGCAATAACCAGGGAGATGTCCTTGCAAACTGCATGTATCAATCGGGGTTCTACAGAGAGACAGACCAGTAGAATATATATATGAGATATATATATATGTGTGTGTATATATATATATTCATACATATATGACATATATATGACATTCATACATATATGACATATATATTATATGTATATATATATATATGAGAGACGGGTTTCTTAGGATAATTGGCACATGTAATTTTGGAGGCTGAAAAATCCTGCGACAAGTTGCCTGCAAGCTGAAGGCCCTGGTATGCTGGTAATGTGGCTCAGTCCAAGTCTGAAGACTTCAGAACCAGAGAAGCCAATGGTGTAACTCTCCATCTAACACCAAAAGCCTGAGAACCTGGGAAGCTGCTGGTATAAGTTTTGGGGTTCAAAGGCCAGATAGGCTGGAGTTCTGATGTCCAAAGCAAGATAAGAAAAGTGTATCCCAGCTCTGGAGAGAGAGAATAATTTACCTTTTCTCTACTTTTGTTCTGTTTGGGCCCCCAGCAGATTGGATGGTGCCCACCCACATTGAGGGAGAATCTTTCTCACCTAGTCCACTCAGACTCACATGCTAATTTCTTCTGGAAGACCTCACTCTAGGTACTCTTTAATTGAGTCAAGTGGACACCTAAAACTAACCATCACACTACATTTCCAGATTCTGTTGGCAATTTGATTGTGGTTAGGGCCAGGCAATAAAAGATGGTGGAATATTGGAGAGCAAAAGGAAGGCAGAAGCCCCCTTGATTTAGACAGGACCTAAATCAGTGACAATATCTCCTCTGTTGTTCCAGCTCCCACCCACTAGCCCATTTCCTCTAGGTTCCTCTGGGTGATCCTAATACCAGAATACAGGAGGCATTAACTCTTCTACTTGTTCTCCAGTTTTTGTGGTAGCACCTTCCACCATAGATGATGTCTGAGTTGGCTTACCATTCCTTGTCTGAACTTTGCAAGTTAGTTCCCCATATCAAATTCTCTCTATTGAATAAATGATATAATGTGGTTTTTACGATGGGTTGCCAATACCTTGGAATGTCTCATGTTCCTTTGTTCAGTGTTCCACAATTATTTATTTGGTACTTAACATGTTCCAAAAACTCTTCAAGATGATGAGGATACAAGAAAGATCAAAGCAGACTGTTTTATTTCACTGGAAGTACATTCAAGTAGTGGGGAAATAGGTAATAAGCAAATATATGGCTGGTAGTGCTAAATGGCATGAAGAAAATGAAACAGAATAAGGATATGGGTAGAGAGAGATATGGTATCTAAATCAATATGTAAGGAGACTACATAGGGAAGCCCTCTCAAATGTGGTAACATTTGACTGGAGAACTGAAAGAACTGATGGAATATTTGAGGCATTTTGTGGAAAAGTCAGTGCAGAAATCCTGGAGTGGAAATTGCCTAGCATCATTTGAAACATAAAGAAGGCCAGTATGGGTAGAGAAAAATAAGGTAAAGTCATTTGGGTAAAGGGACTAAATCTAATAAGACCTTGAAGGTAGTAGGGTGGTTGACATTATTCTGCAGGACATGGAAGCCACAGGAGATATTTGAGATTTGACATGACATGACAAATTTGAAACAGTATACTCTACAATTTATGTGGAAGAAAGGTAGGGGGGCAGGGGAATCGTCCAGGTGAGAAATGAGATTGACTTAGACTTGGGAGGTAGTAGGCTGGTAGTTAGGAGAAGTCAGATTCTGGATGTCATTTGAAGGTAAAGCAATTTTTAAAACTTGGAGTTTAGGGGAGTAGTTTGCTGCAGATAAAAATCTAAGAGTTTGTTATAGTTTGGATGTTTGTCCCTCCAAATCTCATGTTGAAATTTGACCCCAATTATCAGAGGTGAGCCCACTGGGAGGTATTTGGGTAATGGAGGCAGATCTCTCATGAACAGGTTAATGCTGTCTCTTGAAGGTGGGTGAGTTACCAATCTATTAGTTCCCTTAAGAACTGGCTATTCAAAAATGTCTGGCTCCTCTCCAACTGCCCTCTTGCTACCTCTCCTGCCATGTGATCTCCGCAGTACCCTGGCTTCCCTTCACCTTCTGCAGTGGAAACAGCCTGAAGCCCACACTTGATGTAGATGCTGATGCCACAATCCTTATACCATCTGCAGAACCATGAGCCAAATAAGCCCCTTTTCTTTACAAATTGCACAGCCTCAGGTATTCCTTTATAGCAACACGCAACTGACTAAGATAGAAGCATTAGAAAATAAATTAAGGAAGTGAGTACATGTAAACAAGAGAAATTGTTAAAGAACTTAGCCCTCCAAAACTCCAATGTTTGAAGACTCAGCACAGAAGACTGAGAAACTAGAGCCTGGAATGAATTAGTAAAATAAAAATAGAGTAGAAATCTGGGAGGCCAAAGGAGAAAAATGTTTCCAGGAAGAAGAATTTATCAACTGCAACACATAAACATTTGGATCTAATAATATGGAAAACATTAAGACCTTCCTTACTAAGAAGAAATTGGGTGATAAATGCCTGATAGGATTGAGTTAAAATATAAATGGAAGGGAAGAAAATGAGAAAAGATTTGCTGTCAATAATATCAGGTAATAGAGCAGTAGCTTAAGGAGAAAATGGGTTCATCAAAGTTTATTTTGGTTTCTGCTTTTCAAATTGAGGGACATCACTGTCTGTTTGTATGTCAGGAGATTGGTGATTTCTTAATGGAGCTTACCTCATACTACAGAATTATTTTGCCTGTGTCCTGGCTTTCCTTGCTTCCCCAAAAGATAGGTAAGGTTCTGATTCCATTGATTTACTGGCAGGTGTATTCAGAGATGAGGGCAGCTCTTCCTAGTGCATCTTTCTATGCAAGCTTGTTGGGGAGGCCTCAGTTTTTACAGTAGTATTGCCTTACCAAATCTTCCCATGTCCTTCAGTATACAGTTTGTTTCCACTAAGAAAACATGGATGTTAAAACTAGCCTTGCTGTCATGTAATATTGAAAGGTATCAGTGAGATCAAAGGAAAGAACTAAGCACAGTAGCAAGTCAATGTAAGTGTCCTAAAGAAACTATATAAAGCCAGCAAAACAATCAATAATGCTGGAAGGAAATGAGAGATAAATAGATGAACATAAGAGCCTATAGGCACATAAAACAGAGAGATAACAGTGGTGGTGCATAACGGGAATTTGGCCTCAGCAAGAGTGAGTAGGCTTCACCTCTCTTCCATTTGAATAAGACGTAAACTTCTCATGCTGACATTACAGTACCTGGGCTTCTTTTGTCCAAATGATTATAGAATCTGTGAAACAGAAGAAGCCTGGGTGCCATGAGGGTGGAATGAGAATTTTACAGGTGGGTGTTTGTATCATTACCCATAGTTTCCTAATTGCCACCAGCCTGATCCTCCATTGTGTACCCAACACTGGACTTCCTGCCAGATTTTGTTAGGCTTTATACAGTGTTCACATCTTACTATCCCAGTCAACTTAAAGGGGCATATTACAACACTTGCCCATGTTACATTTTCCCTGTAAACCAAGGAGGGTAATACCCATCTCACAGGGTTGTTGTGAGGAATAAATAACATGCACAGGAATCACCCAGCCCAGTGTCTGGCACATAGGAAATGCCAATATATTGCCAGTGATCATTGTTATCCTTACTAATGCTTTTTTCTCTGCATGCTTCTTTACTTCCTCATTACTCTAGAGATACATCACTATTTTGACCTATGGAACATTCATTCTCATTCCTTTTTGTGTCTATACTTGGTCACAATGTACTTACTAATTTCCTATCCTTTAAATTTTCTGTGTTTCATGGGAGATTTGGGGGATGAGGCACAATGGTTTCAGCTTCTTCTCTTCCAGCTGTCTTGACTCTAGATATGCCATCATTGTTTCTCAGCATAAAAACAATCATTTAATTTACGAGATGAAAATAAGTCATTTATTAAAGTGAGTAAGAGGTTTTTCTTTAGAGTTAGACTACCATGGTCCATATTTTGGCTCTACTACTTACACTCTGTATATCCTTTGGCAAGTTATTTAATGTTTCTAGGACTTTGTTTTCTCAGGGGTAAGATGTAGATAACAAGTGTAAGAACTAAAATAAGGAAAACATTAAAACTGCTTACAACAGAATCAACTCATAATGAATACTCAGTGAATTCGCAGCTGTAGTCATTACTTACATCATTTTATTCTTGTGGTTCTGAATGGTTTGCCTTGCTGGAACGTTCACTTCTTACTATTTTTACACTGTGTCAGTAACTTTAGTAAAATATAATTGTGATTGTCTAACCCCATTATGGGGTGAATTGTGTCTCCCACTCCCAAAATTCCTATGTCAAAGTCCCAACCCCTAATACCTCAAAATATAACCATATTTGGGGGTAGGTTAAAATGAGGCCCATAGGGTGGGGCCCTGATCCAATATGACTAGTGTCCTTACAAGAGGAGGAAGAAACACCAGGTATGCACATGCATAAATGAAAGAACATGTGAGGACACGGCGAAAAGGCAGCTATCGACAAACCAAAGAGAGAGGCTCAGAGGAAATCAAATCTGTTGATACCTTAATCTAAGATTTTCAGCCTTCAGAACTGTGAGAAAATAAACTTCTGTTAAGTCACCTTCTGTTAAGTCTGTGGTATTTTGTTACGCAGCCCTAGTGAACTAAAACATTTCTAACAATTTACAACAAAACCCTGTGATGTATTAGATTTCCTCTTTGGAATAGATCCATGAAAGTCATTTCCTGAGCAGAGAATCTCTGAAGGCTGGACAGGAATCTGCTTTTTTTTTTTTTTTTTTTTTGAGACAGAGTCTTGCTGTGTCACCCAGGCTGGAGTGCAGTGGCACAATCTCAGCTCACTGCAACCTTCGCTCCCGGGTTCAAGTGGCTCTCCTGCCTCAGCCTCAGGAGTAGCTGGGATTATAGGTGTGAGCCACTGCACCCGTCCAGGAATCTGCATCTTAAGATGTTTCACAGGTGATCAGTTTGAAATTCAAAAACAAGAACTTCTTGTAGGCAGAATAAATTCTGGAGATTTTGTTTGTTTCTTTGGGTTTCTTTTTAATCAATCTCCCTTTTCCCATTATATCCCTGCCTGCTATATAGCTGCTGGCTTTTGAATATCCTTGTAGGTACACAATTATGCCACACCTTTAACTGTAATTGTGTACTTATTATTCCCTCATTTAAAAATTGACTTGCAGTCCCTCATCCCCTGCTTCATTATCTCAAGAATCTTCCCACAAGAGTAGGTCAAGTTGGTGGCTCATGCCTGTAATCCCAGCACTTTGGGAGGCTGAGGTGGGCAGATCACATGAGGCCAGGAGTTTGAGACCAGCCTGGCCAATATGACGAAACCCCTTCTCCACAAAAAATACAAAAATTAGCTGGTCATGTGGGTGAATGCCTGTAATCCCAGCTACTTGGGAGGCTGAGACATGAGAATCAATTGAACCCAGGAGGTCAAGGCTGCAGTAAGCCAAGATCCCACCGCTGCACTCCAGCCTGGTGACAGAGTGAGACTTTGTCTCAAAAAAGAAAAAGAGTAGGTAAAGTTAATTTGTAGAGGGATGACTCCCCTGCTCCATGGCAGCTATCCAGGTATCATTAAACAGTTTCTCTTTAATCTTCCATAGCACACTGTGTATCTTCCTTATAGTTATATGATGACATTACAGTACAATTATTTACAAACCTATCACTTATATGAGACATTGAGCTCAAATTTTATTTTAAACTTATAAATAAATATATGTAAGTTAACATTGCTTTATTTACAGCAATAGTACCAGAAAGCCCAAAATGATATTTGAATGAATCAATAAATCTGGTGTAATACACTACTATAATACATAAAAGCACTATTTCCTTTCTCTTTATTTCTTATCCTAGTTTCCCTATTTTAAAAATCTTTAAAGCCCTGTCATTAGTATGACTTGAACTGAAGCACAACTACAGTTAGCAAAAGTCAATGTTTAAACTCCACATTCCACTTTCCTTTAACTAAGGATAGTTTTTATTAACTTTTAGTAAAATTCAGTCCTAGTCAAGAAAAAGCCCTGCTCTCTGATCTTTGTACAAGAACATCATAAAGCAATTCACTTTGGATTTTCTAATATCCCTTTTCTGAGAAGAATGGCAGACTATTGAACAGGTGTATTTTAGGTCACGTGGTGACTGCATCCACCAAAAATCCACCGTTGACTTATCAGGAAACTCAGAGACCAAGATCTTTCACAGAGTTGTCTTTTAAGAAGATTCAGTTGTCAACAGCTAGCAGTCTCTTTGCCAAATAATTATATCTGTGACTTCTGAAACTATCTGGCTGCCTAAACTTAAAGGACTCAGGGAAAGTCCTTCCACTGCTCTTCTGCAGTGGTGTCACACCACTCAGTGCAGGGCCTACCGAGAAGAATGCAGTGTCACGATCCACATGGCACTATGGTAACTTTGTGAAAGGGGACATTTTCTCCCTCTGAACGTATCTTCATAAAGTCATTGTGCTTCCTCTTGGGGATCACCTGTTCAGTCTCAATGGGCTTTGATGTGCTCCTGGATCAAGTGGGTGGTGTGGGGAGATTCCAGATTTGTCTGATGGCTTTCTTTTGCATCACCAACATCCTGCTGTTCCCTAATATTGTGTTGGAGAACTTCACTGCATTCACCCCTGGTCATCGCTGCTGGGTCTCCCTCCTGGACAATGACACTGTGTCTGACAATGATACTGGGACCCTCAGCAAGGATGACCTCCTGAGAATCTCCATCCCACTGGACTCAAACCTGAGGCCACAGAAGTGTCAGCGCTTTATCCATCCCCAGTGGCAGCTCCTTCACCTGAATGGGACCTTCCCCAACACAAATGAGCCAGACACGGAGCCCTGTGTGGATGGCTGGGTGTACAACAGAAGCTCTTTCCTCTCCACCATAGTGACTGAGGTAAAAGGCCCCATGTAAATCTTCTGTTTATATGATTAAAGTGTTTGAGGTTAACACAAAAAATTGACTTGCTTTATACCTTTAGTCCTTAGATGGGACCTGTAGTCAGCTCGTTCTTCATTCCTTTAGCAGGTGGCAGCAACTGATTATCTATTAATACTCTACAATACAGCCAAGTGTATTAGTATTCCATTGGTGTAAAAGTAATTGTGGTATTAGACCATGAATTTTAAATCATTATAACTAGGCTCAAACACATCTTTATTAATCAAAACAGGAACCATTACAATCAACACATTTTCACCAATGAGAAATAAGTTTGTTAATTCTGTAATATAAACATCTATGCTTTGGGATTTGACAAATTTTTCTGCATTCTGCTGGTTGTGAAAGTGTTTTTCCTACAAAATGTTGTCGAGATACTTAGTTTTGGTTGTTTTTTGTTTTTTGTTTTTTGAGGGAGGCCAGAGTTTTATTACTACTCAAATTAGTCTCCCTGAGCATTCGGGGAGCAGAGTTTTTAAGGATAACTTGGTGGGTTGAGGGGAGCCAGTGAGCCAAGAGTGCTGACTGGTCAGGGCTGAATTCACAGGGAGTCAAAGCTGCCTTCTTGTGCTGAATCACTTCCTGAATGGGGACCACAAGATCAGATGAGCCAGTTTATCAATCTGGGTGGTGACAGCTGATCCATCAAGTGCCGGGTCTGCAAAATATCTCAAGCACTGATCTTAGGAGCAGTTTAGGGAGGGTCAGAATCTTGTGGCCTCCAGCAGCATGACTATTAAACCATAATTTCTAATCCTGTGGCTAATGTTAATCTAGTCCCCAGGCAAGAAGGAGGTCTGCTTTGGGAAAGCCTGTCTTTGTTTAAACTATAAACTACAAGCTAAGTTTCTCCCAAAGTTAGTTCAACCTATGCCCAGGAATGCACAAGGACAGCTTGGAGGTTAGAAGCAAGATGGAGTCCGTTAAGTTAGATCTCTTTCACTGTCTCAGTCATAAATTTGCAAAGGCAGTTTCAATCCCTCCCTTTGGGTTTTATAACACCTTAATCTTAAGGTGTAGGCTATGAAGATGGGAAAAGGCCATCTATCACTCCAGCTTCTTCCTGCTGACAGGGGACATAATGAGAATGGGAGTGAACCCCAAGGTGAGAAGAGTGGAACTGCTTTGCAGCTGAGTGTATTCATGCAGGCCTGGATGGGCTTCCAAGGCTTGCGTGGCAAAAATATTAGTACTCTCATCTATAGTTTTAGTATAGTATTTAAATGAAGAGCATGCTATAAGGTAAATAATGAGTCCTAGGATGAGGAGTACAATTCCCAATTTTAAAAGCAAAGATTTGAAAACATTTGTTTGGGACCTTCTAACCCACAAATAATTTAGAATTTAGTCTAACCTGCAGAAAAAAAAATCAAGAACAGCTAACAAAAGTGTAATATAGTTTTTCTTTTGAAGCATAATTTTTCTCTCTCCAGTCCCTATTTTTATTAAAAACAAATTATGATAGAACTGACTTACAGTTTACAAAACAAACTTTAGTCTCACTGTACTTGGCCTGATTATTTGCATAAAGTGCAGCAAGAATAACTATTTTTCACTTAGGCTTTTTTAATTGGCTTTGATGAAACTCTGTTCCATGAAGAATCTCAGATAAGGCTTTTTAAAAGCCGAGCCCAGCCACGGGTTTGTACTCTCAAATACCTATGAGTTGAGCAAAGTCCTCTCCTTGAGATAACTCAGGGTTCCTGGGCCTGTTAGAAAGTGACATTCTTTACTTAACACAGGTCAGGAACCTTGTACAGGGACTCTGTGTGGACAAGGTATGAGGCCAGATTCCCCAAAGGGTTTTAATTGGCTCCATAAGTCAACTTTGATTCTTTACAAGAAGCATGCCATTCCAGTCAAAGCCTTGGTAAAATGACCAGTTTCTCCAATTGTATCCTTTACTCTGATAGAGGAGGCTTAGTTTTCCAAACAAAACCCAAAAAAGATAGCATGAGGCCAACTGAATCTGTCTCCTCCCTCTCCTCCTTTTTTTTCCTGCCATTTACTCAAAGGAGAAAACAAAACTCTTTCATTACCTTTTAACATTACATAAAAATTGTCTTCAAAAGAGAAAACCAAATTTCATGTTTGCATTAGTGCATCTTTAATGTTAAAGTTTGTTTTTTAGAATAAAATTTTACATTGCTATCTAGTTTTAATTAGTTTGACCATAAGGTAAGATTTTTATAAACTTTTTAGAACCCTTTACAATTTTCCATCAAACAGCACCTCAATTTTCTAAGAAAACCCTGTTATTTGGACACATGCACCCAGATTCTGGCCCCACATCAGTATGATTTTAATGTTCTAACCTATTGGAAAAAGCTAAATAATTTCTTTTAAGTCTTAGCCAACTTGTTTATACCCACAGAATTTTTTATAAGATTAACCCTTTACAAAACCTTTTCACTTTGCTTAAACTTTCAGTTTTGTCTTATTACTCTTTTAGTTTAAGACAATCTTTAAAAACCCCTCCAAACTAGAAAAAATTACATTCCCTTTAACAAAAGCCATATTCTTATGTCTTCTTATAAACTTTTACCAAAAACACATTCCCTACACACCTTGTATGTCAAACTGTTTCTCCAGTAATCTGAACTTCATGTTCCAATGTTAACTCTTTGCTACTTTTGTTTTTTAGTGAAAAACCTGATAAGTAAGCAATTTTAATTATGTACTGGGGTGGAGCCTAGGACATCAGATAGAAGTGAAGATAAGACCTAACTCTTTTCTGCATAGCTAAGCGCAAGGCTCTTCATGTGTCCCCAAGCCTCATCTATAATCTAATGCTCCAAAGTAGGTAAATTGAATGATTTTCAAAGGTCAAGGAAACACTTTGACCTTAAGGCATTTAGCAGATCTGATATCTGGCCTTAATTTAGATCAAATGTCTACATTTTCAAGACATTTTGTTTTACCAATAATCTTTAAAACTGTCTTTATTCCCAGATATGGTGGCTCATGCCTGTAGTCCCAGCACTTTGGGAGGCCGAGGAGGGCAGATCATGAGGTCAAGAGATTGAGACCATCCTGGCCAACATGGTGAAACTCCATCTCTACTAAAAATACAAAAATTAGCTGGGCATGGTGGCGTGTGCCTGTAGTCCCAGCTACTCAGGATGCTGAGGCAGGAGAATTGCTTGAACCCGGAATGCAGCAGTTGCAGTGAGCTGAGATTGCGCCACTGCACTCCAGTCTGGTGACAGAGCAAGACTCCGTCTCAAAAGAAAAAAAAAACTGTCTTTATTTCCAAAAGATTACTAAAGACATGTGAACAAAAAGTCATTAAAGTTTCTATTTTTCTGACAAAATATTAAGCTCTTATTTTTCTAAGCTAATTAATCAGAGCTCTTTTACATATAAATATCACACACACAAAAAAAACATATAAATACAGACAAACAGAAGATTCAGCACTTGTAAGATTTTTCATTTGCCAGTTTCTTAATTGGATTACTGGCTTCAGGGTAGAGCCCTTGGAGGAAAAGGGCCAGGAGAGCATGCATTTCTAGGGCCTAATCACAGCTGAAGGTAAAGACAGATCCCCAAAATTAGGGGTGCCATTTTATACTGGATCCTGGATCAGATCCCTAAAAGGAGGGAAATACTTTGGGAGAAGACAGTGCGGTGCTTTTACCGACTGTGCATTTCATTGCAAGGCAACCCAGCCAATCAGCCCATTTTATAATCAGACCATCCCCCATGAGAGTCTCATTTCTCAGTGGGGGTTGGGGATGTTTCCATATATTCCAGGTAGCCAAGAGCACGCCTCTCTGATCCAGGTGTGCAGAGTCAAGTGTTCCTCCATAACTACTATTAGCCATCCCCTAAGGTATATTTCCTACCTAGTTATTACACACCAAGCTCTTTCATAATGAAAAGTAATTTCTAATACCCCTAAAACTCAAAACTGTCAGATAACACAACACGAAACAGAACAGAGCCTTTTGAGAGGGATCTATCTGCTTTTAATTCCTGGGGTTTCATGAGGAAAACAGAGCTTTTCTCCAAAACGGGGTCTGTGGCACCTTCTGTTTTTCCCAAGAAGTCCCAGGCTACCAGAAATTATCTTAGGGACCCTCGTGTGTGCATTAAGAGTGGCAAGACAAAAAAAAATGGAGAAAAATATTTTAGTTGACTGAGAAGAAAAAAGCTTTTTCCAGAAAAAAAAGTTCCAAGAAGAGGAAAACATAAAGGCCTTTTAAATATGTCTATAGCTTGTTTATCCACTTTTAATTAAGCTGACTTTTAACCACAGTGCTCTTTCAAAAAATCCTTTCAGATCTCTTATTACCCAAGCAGCCAATATTTCTGAACTTTGCCAAAGGTAACCTCCTAGGTGCTTTAAAGACATGATAGGCAGTTTCTTTTTACAAGATTTAGAATCTCTACAAGGTAGTTCAGAGAAAAGAAAATTCAACAGAGGAAATCAAAAGCTATCCATGGGGGAAAAAAACCTTATTAAATGGCAAAGTTACACAAATAACAGACCAGGAAGGAATCATTCCAGAAGCCAACAATTGAACCCAGGCCACCACTATCAAAAGATAAAGCCTTAGCTATTGAGCTATACAGCATTGAGCAGTTTCTATTGCTTTTCCCAGAAGGAGCCTACAGCCTACAGAAGCCAATTTCTTTTTTTTTCTTTTTTTTTTTTTTTGAGACAGAGTCTCGCTCTGTTGCCCAGGCTGGAGTGCAGTGGTGCGATCTCGGCTCACTGCAAGCTCCGCCTCCTGGGTTCCCGCCATTCTCCTGCCTCAGCCTCCCAAGTAGCTGGAACTACAGGCACCTGCCACCATGCCTGGCTAATTTTTTGTATTTTTAGTAGAGATGGGGTTTCACTGTGTTAGCCAGGATGGTCTCAATCTCCTGACCTCATGATCTGCCTGCCTCAGCCTCCGAAAGTGCTGGGATTACAGGCATGAGCCACTGCGCCCAGCCTCAGAAGCCAATTTCAAGCTTGCAAAGCTTTTAACTGGTCAGGAAAAAATTGTAGGACTATGGCATGAACCCCCAAATTCCTGTCCTCTGGATGGTGGAAACAAAAAGAAAGTATCCCCGCATGGTCACAAGGTTGAGCTCTTAAGGACACAAAACAAGACAGAAATTTCATACAGTATTGGCTTCAGGGACCCATAGCAAAGTTTGTAACTGACCAGCCTGCTGAGCTGGCTTGAAAAGCAGGCTTATAGAGGTCCTAAACCCACGTTCTATCCTGTGATACCCCTCTCTCCATTACAGAACACAGAAAGACAAATTCTTGGCACAAACTATACCAGATATGCTACAGCCTAAGATTAGTCTCACAAATCCTTTTTTTATTAATCAAACCCTTGCAGATGAGACAGATAGTTTACTATTTACCAAGACAGAGAAAGACTGAGAGAGACCAGAAACTTGACCAGTAAGAATTTCTTACCCTTTTTGCTGGCATATCAGGTTTCCAGGTTCCCTTTCTCTGCAGCTTCCAGAAGAATGGAGTGGCTTCTGATGATCCTGCTCACTTGTGCTATAGCTGTGGGGTTCACACCACTTTAAAAGAGGAAATCACCCTTTCCTGTTTTATGGAACCATAGACAATATTCTTAATTTGCAAGATGCTGCCCAATGGGCTGCATGGGGAACTGAATTAACATTTTCCATTCCAGCAAAATACACATACAAAACAGACATTAGTCCCCTCATTCAGCACCCAATATCAGCCTGGCAAAGCTCAAACTTTTTTCCTGTTGGTCCCTGTTGTCTTTGATCCACTCCAGGTGGGGAGAGATGACCTGCAAATGTAATTCACAATGGGGTCTCTGGGCAAGGCAAAGAACAGATAGTTACCCTGAGAGACAGGTCTGTTGAGCCTTTTTTAGGGCTCATCAAATATAACCAGACAAATAAGGAGGGTTCTCTGAGTTAGGGCTACTGGACTTCCACCAACAACCCCTTCTGAGATCCCTTTCACATATACAAACACACACAAAGATGAGATGGACAGAAGGCCTTCCAAACCAGATCCCTAGCCAAGAACTTCAAGATTATCCCTTCCAAACTATCCTCCTATTCTCCATCTGAGAAACCTCCTTGAAATCTTCCTGATTGAGGAGAAGCCTCCCAAACCAGGACTCTTCCTACTAGTTAGAAAGAACCAGCTGAGACCCCCTCAGGAGCCAAACAGACACCCTGCAATGGAGCTACAGACACAGATACCCCATGGTGGAGCTACAAACAGACACCCTGCAATGGGGCTACAGACACCCCACCATAGAGCTACAGAATCCATCGAGAGAAGGAAGGAGGTGTTGGCAGTGTCTAGGATACTCACCAATGCAGACACACCACATTGGGGCTACAGACAGACACCCTCTGATAGAGCTACAGTTAAGGGACATCTCTCCATGACTATTTCTCCATTGCAATTAAACCCATGTACATTGGATTGGCAGCTCCCCACCAGTAGAGAGAGTACCAGAGTCAGCCACCAGTCCAAGAGAACTAGGCGACCACTTGGGTTGGCTTCTGGATCCATTGCTGAAGGGGGGCCACTGAACCATGGGCAGGTAGCCACAAGGGCAATCCCAGATGAGCTCCCAAATTTGCAACCACCCAAGGGTGAGTCACCTTGTCCACTGCCTAGACAGAGCCTATTCATCAAGACAGGGGAATTGCAATCAAGAAAGAATAATTCATGCAGAGCCAGCTGTGCAGGAGACCGGAGTTTTATTATTACTCAAATTAGCCTCAAAATAGTTGTTGAGATGTTTGAACAAGTGGGAGTCAGTTGGCAAGAGGTCAGGTGAATATGGTGGATAAGGCACAACTTCGTAGCCGAATTTGTTCAACTTTTGAAGCATTGGTTGTATGATGTGCAGTTGGATGTTGTCATTGAGAAGAACTGGGCCCTTTTTATTGGCCAGTGCTAGTTGCAGGTGTTGCAGTTTTCAGTGCATCTCATCGATGTGCTGAGCATACTTCTCAGCTGTAATGGTTTCACTGGGATTCAGAAAGCTGTAGTGGATCAGACCAGCAGCAGACCACCAGTGACCATGACCTTTTTTTTGGTGCAAGTTTGGCTTTGGAAAGTGCTTTGGAGCTGCTTCTCAATCCAGTCACTGAGCTGGTCATTGTCAGTTGTCATATAAAATCTACTTTTCATCACACATTACAATCTGATCAAGGAATGGTTTGTTGCTGTGTAGAATAAGAAGATGACACTTCAAAACAATGAAGTTTTCTATTTGCAGTCAGCTCATGAGGCACCCACTTATCAAGCTTTTTCACCTTTCCAATTTGTCCCAAATGCCAAATGACTGTAGAATGGTCAATGCTGAGTTCTTTGGCAACTTCTTGTGTAGTTGTAAGAGGATCAGCTTTGATGATTTCTCTCAATTGGTCGTTGTTGACTTCCGATGGCCGGCCACTACACTCCTCATCTTCAAGGCTCTCGTCTCCTTTGCAAAACTTCTTGAACCACCACTGCACTGTATGTTCATTAGCAGTTTCTGGGTCAAATGCGTTGTTGATGTTGCAAGTTGTCTCCACTGCTTTACAGCCCATTTTGAACTCAAATAGGAAAATCAGTCGGATTTGCTTTTTGTCTAACATCATTTCCATAGTCAAAATAAACATAAAATAAACAGCAAGTAATAAGTCATTAGCAAAAAAATAAAGCGAGAAATATCCATTGCAATGACTGATAACATAACCACATTAAGAATGTATTCCAATATCAAATGGCAAATTCCAACAATGCAAAAATCACAATTACGTTTGCACCAACCTAATATTAAGTGAATTAATTAAACAAACTAAACATAAACCTGTTATTATGTCATTTAATCTAGGGAGAAAGACCTATAATTTTTAAAGTATTTGAAATGCTGTTAGGCAAATGTTATGCTAGGTCACCCCAGTTTTGAGTGATTCTCAATACTTAAAAAACTGATACCCAGAGCAAGTAAATCAGAACCTCTGGGCACAGGATCCAGGCATCAGTATTTTTAAAGCTGTTCAGGTGACTCAATGTGTGGACAAAGATGAGACTTACTGTAGTAGTTGAATTATAGACTGCTAAGTGAAGTCAAAGGCAGAGCTCATATGTTACCTACATGATGATGGAAGCCTTCTTAGAAAGATTGTGGGAGTTTTATATATTTTTAAAATTTTTGTACCTGAAGTCTTTAATTGTTTTTTATGTGCTTTTAATTATAATACCCAAAAAAATGTGTATAAGGTAATGCATTAAAGGAACTTAGTGGTCTGAGAGGAAAAGGAATAAAGACATGTAGACACATGGATATATATTTTGGAAGGTTAGGAGGTGAGAGAAAGACAGATGCATTTGAAAAGTTGAAATAAGTTTAGTATTTTTAGAATATGAGCTACCAGAAAAGACTATCTGCAGATGAATCTGGAGAGGAAGGCAGGACCTGCCTAGTAGAGGATCGTGTACACCATATGTAGGAGTTTGGAGTCAGTTTCTACTAAAGAGTTGAAACTCTTGTCAAGCTCTGCTGTACTGCTTTCTTTCTCTTCCAGTGGGACCTGGTATGTGAATCTCAGTCACAAAAATCAATGGTTCAATCCCTATTTATGGTTGGGTCACTGCTGGGAGGTCTAATATATGGCCATCTTTCAGACAGGTGAGTGTCATCTCACTTTCTTTGGGGCTGTTTATCAGATGATATATTCATTCCTTTATTTTAGAAATATTTACTGAGCTCTAACTGTATACTTTGCACTGTGCTATGTGCTGATCTCTCTTTCTGACTCCAGGAAGCTACAGCTGATTAAGAATGCTTATTTGAATTAGAAATGATACTTGGGTATTAAAAGTCTATTCATTGTACTGAATAAAAGAGGACAGAAAAAGACATCCAAATCAGATTCAAAGAAGTTTCAGGAAGGGATTTTTAGAGTAGATTACAGGATTTGAGGTTTACTTGTAGGAGTTAGTTCAATACAGGGAGAGGAAGGGTGTTTGAGGCAGGAGGTGCTTCGTGTCTGAAAGTGCAAATTTGTGAAACAGCATTATTGGCCTTGAAAATGTTCTGAACCACCTAGACCCTGTGAGATAAATTATTGCAGGCACTTTTAGACTGGCCATCATTTCATACCTGCAGCATAAGTGCTCATGTGCAGTGGGTAGTCATCATTATAAAATCTGATGGTTGTGCAGCACTGTGGCACTCACAGGATGGGAAGACATTGTACCTCTAACCTGGATGCTGATCCTTGTTAAATAGTTTTAAAAGGTCATTTGCATAACCACATAAGGGTTATACAAAATAGATTGTATTTATCTACTGATCTACTCTAATAGATTGTGGTATATTCATATAAATAAATTAAGAACCTAGAATGGACTGGGCACGGTGGCTCATGCCCATAATCCCAACACTTTGGGAAGCCAAGGTGGGTGAATCACTTGGGGTAAGGAGTTTGAGACCAGCCTGGCCAATATTGTGAAACCCCATCTCTACTAAAAATACAAATATTAGCCTGGCATGGTGGCTGGCACCTATATAGCTCCCAGCTATTCAGGAGGCTGAGGTGTGTGAATCACCTGAACCCAGAAGGCAGAGGTTGCAGTGAGCTGAGATCATGCCACTGTACTCTGGCCTGGGCAACAAAGCGAGACACTGTCTGAAAAAAAAAAAAGAAAGAAAAAAAAAGAACCTAGGATGACTTTGCTTGAGGATGAGATGTTTGGGGGTTCCTGTGTCCTGGCAGAGCTCCTTCTGAAGGAGGCACTCAACCATGGCTGTCACTGAAGCACGTCATCCACAAGGACACTGAAACTGGATTCCTTCCTTACATCTTATACAAAAATTAACTCAAGATGGATTAAAGACTTAATGTAAGACCTAACACCATAAAACCCTAGAAGAAATGGATACATTCCTGGACAAATACACCCTAGAAGAAAATCTAGGCAGTACCATTCAGGACTTAGGCATGAGCAAAGACTTCATGACTAAAACACCAAAAGCAATGGCAACAAAAGCCAAAATAGACAAATGGGATTTAATTTGTAGGGACCAGCCCTACAGGGTCTGTGGGTTTTTCTCCCCATGTACAGAGATGAGAGATCGTAGATATAAAGACACAAGACAAAGAGGTAAAAGAAAAGACAGCTGGGCCTGGGGGACCACTACCACCAAGACATGGAGATTGGTGGTGGCCCCGAATGCCAGCCTGTGCTGTTATTTGTTGGATACAAGACAAGGGGGGCAGGGTAAGGACTGTGAGCCATCTCCAATGATAGGTAAGGTCACGTGGGTCATGTGTCCACTGGACAGGGGGCCCTTCCCAGTTTGGCAGCTGAGGCAGACAGAGAGAGAGAGAGAGAGAGAGAGAGAGAGGAGAGAGTTTACACCATTATTTCTGTATTTCAGAGACTTTTAATACTTTCACTAATTCTGCTACTGCTATCTAGAAGGCAGAGCCAGGTGTGCAGGATGGAACATGAAAGTAGACCAGGAGCATGACTGCTGAAACACAGTATCACAGGGAGATGGTTAGGCCTCTGGATAACTGCAGGTGGGCCTGACTGATGTCAGGCCCTCCACAAGAGGTGGTGGAGAAGAGTATTCTCTAATTCCCCCAGGGAAAGGGAGAATCCCTTTCTTGATCTGCTAAGTAGCAGGTGCTTTTCCTAGGCACTGACGCTACCACTAGACCAAGGTCCACTAAGTAACAGGTGTCTTCCCAGGCGCTGGCATTGCCACTAGACCAAGGAGCCCTCTGTTGGCCCTGTCCAGGCATAACAGAAGGCTCACACTCTTGTCTTCTGGTCACTTCTCACTGTGATCCTTCAGTTCCTAGCTCTGTATGGCCTGATTTCTCCTAAGTTATAATTGTAGAGCAAAGATTATTATAATATTGGAATAAAGAGTAATTGCTACAAATGATTAATAATATTCATATATAATCATATCTATGATCTATATCTAGTATAACTATTCTTATTTTATATATTTTCTTTATTATACTGGAACAGCTCGTGCCCTCAGTCTTTTGCCTCAGTGCCTGGGTGGCTTGCCACCCACACTAATTAAACTAAAGAGCTTCTGCACAGCAAAAGTAACTATCATCAGAGTGAACAGGCAACCTATAGAATGGGAGAAAATATTTGCAGTCTATCCATCTGACAAACGGCTAATATCCAGAATCTAAAAAGAACTTAAACAAATTTACGAAAAAAAATCAAAAAGTAGGCAAAGGATATGAACAGACATTTCTCAAAAGAAGACATTTATGCAGCCAACAGACACATGAAAAAATGTTCATCATCACTAGTCATCAGAGAAATGCAAATCAAAACCACAAAGAGATACCATCTCACACCAGTTAGAATGGCAATGATTAAAAAGTCAGGAAACAACAGGTGCTGGAGAGGATGTGGAGAAATAGGAACACTTTTACACTGTTGGTGGGAGTGTAAATTAATTCTACCATTGTGGAAGACAGTGTGGTGATTCCTCAAGGTTCTAGAACTATAAGTACCATTTGACCCAGCAATCGCATTCCTGGGTATATACCCAAAGGATTATAAATCATGCTATTATAAAGACACATGCACACGTATGTTTATTGTGGCACTATTCACAATAGCAAAGACTTGGAACCAACCCAAATGTCCACCAATGATAGACTGGATTAAGAAAATGTGGCATATATACACCATGGAATACCATGCAGCCATAAAAAAGGATAAGTTCATGTCCTTTGCAGGGACTTGAATGAAGCTGGAAACCATCATTCTAAGCAAACTATCACAAGGACCAAAAGCCAAACCTGCATGTTCTCACTTATAGGTGGGAGTTGAACGAGAACACATGGACACAGGGTGGGGAATATCACACACCAGAGCCTGCCGGGGAGTGGGGGTCTGGGGCAATGATAGCATTACGAGAAATACCTAATGTAAATGATGACTTGATGGGTGCAGCAAACCAACATGGCACATGTATACATATGTAACAAACCTGCACATTGTGCACATGTACCCTAGAACTTAAAGTATAATTTTTAAAAATCACAAGGATTCCTATACACCAATAACAGACAAACTGAGAGCCAAATCCTGAGTGAACTCCCATTCACAATTGCTACTAAGAGAATAAAATACCTAGGAATACAACTTACAAGGGATCTGATGGACTTCTTCAAGGAGAACCACTGCTCAAAGAAATAAGGAGGACACAAACAAGTGGAAAAACATTCCATGCTCATGGATAAAAAGAATCAATACTGTGAAAATTGCCATACTTCCCAAAGTAATTTATACATTCAATGCTATCCCCATCAAGCTACCACTGACTTTCTTCACAGAATTGGAAAAAACTGCTTCAAGCTTCATATGGAACCAAAAAAGACCCCATATAGCTAAGAAAATCCTAAGCAAAAAGAATAAAGCTGGAGGCAACACACTACCTGACTTCAAATTATTCTACAAGGCTACAGTAATCAAAACGGCATGGTACTGGTACCAAAACAGATATATAGACCAATGGAACAGAATAGGGGCCTCAGAAATAACACCACACATCTACAATCATCTGATCTTTGACAAACCTGACAAAAACAAGAAATGGGGAAAGGATTCCCTATTTAATAAGTGGTATTGGGAAAACAGGCTAGCCATATGCAGAAAATTAAAACTGGACCTCTTCTTTACACCTTATACAAAAATTACTTCAAGATGGATTAAAGACTTAAAAGTAAGACCTAAAAACCATAAAAATCCTAGAAGAAAACCTAGGCAATACCATTCAGGTCCTAGGCACGGGTAAAGACTTCATGTCTAAAACACCAAAGCAATGGCAACAAAAGCCAAAATAGACAAATGGGATCTAATTAAACTAAAGAGTTCTGCACAGCAAAAGAAACTATCATCAGAGTGAACAGGAAACATACAGAATGGGAGAAAATTTTTGCAATCTATCCATCTGACAAAGGGCTAATATCCAGAATCTAAAAAGAACTTAAACAAATTTACAAGAAAAAAAAACAAACGACCCCATCAAAAAGTGGGCAAAGGATATGAACAGACACTTCTCAAAAGAAGATATTTATGCAGCCAACCAACATATGAAAAAATGCTCATCATCACTGGTCATCAGAGAAATGCAAATCAAAACCGCAATGAGATACCATCTCATGCCAGTTAGAATGGCAATCATTTAAAAAGTCAGGAAACAACAGATGCTGGAGAGCATGTGGAGAAATAGGAACACTTTTACCCTGTTGGTGGGAGTGTAAATTAGTTCAACCATTGTGGAAGACAGTGTGGCGATTCCTCAAGGATCTAGAACCAGAAATATTATTTCACCCACAATCCTACTACTGGGTATATACCCAAAGGATTATAAATCATGCTACTATAAAGACACATGAACATGTATGTTTATTGCAGCACTATTCACAATAGCAAAGACTTGGAACCAACCCAAATGTCCATCAATGATAGACTTGATTAAGAAAATGTAGCACCATGGCATACTATGCAGCCATAAAAAAGGATGAGTTCATGTCCTTTGCAGGGACATGGATGAAGCTGGAAGCCATCATTCTCAGCAAACTAACACAGGAACAGAAAACAAAACACTGCATGTTCTCACTCAGAAGTGGGAGTTGAACAATGAGAACACATGGACACAGGGAGGGGAATATCACACACCAGGGCCTGTTGGGGAGTGCAGGGCTAGGGGAGGAGTAGCATTAGGAGAAATACCTAATGTAGATGACAAGTTGATGGGTGCAGCAAACCACCATGGCACTTGTATATCTATGTAACAAAACTGCACGTTCTGCACAGGTACCCCAGAACTTAAAGTGTAATAAAAAGGAGATATACCTAATGCTAAACGATGAGTTAATGGGTGCAGCACACCAACATGGCACATGTATACATATGTAACAAACCTGCACATTGTGCACATGTACCCTAAAACTTAAAGTATAATAATAATAAAATAAAATAAAATAAAATAAATTTTTTAATGAAAAATAAACTTCAATGAAATGTTTAATAAGGGATATAACAATGATTGGGTTTGTGACAGCTGAGTTGAAAAGACTGTTAGTAAGAGCTAATAGTGGCAGCCAGGAGACCAGTTGTAAAATAATTTATTTCAATAACCATGGCTCAGATTTGTAAGATGACCCTAACAGATCTAAAATAGTAAAGGGATATTTTGGAAGATAGTAAAGGAACTCTAGAATTTATCAAGTTCAACCTCCTATCAAATGAAGGAATTTCTGCATTTCTAACAAATAACTATCTTGTTCTGTTACAAAACCTTTAAGAATATGTTGCTCACTTCTTTAAAAAGAACCATCTGCTAGTATTTGACTCCTGTTAATATCACACAGTTAATCCATACATTGAATTTATCTCATTATCTGTGCCTTCTCAAGCTTGAAAGTTTTTTCTGTCTTTCTTCCCCCCAGGACCTAGATGACACCCAATAGTATTCCATTGCACTTAGAATAAAATCTAAGTTTCTTATCATAAATCTTGCCAGCTCTGAGATCTGGCTGCTGTATCCCTTTCTCACCTTATCTATTACCTTCTTCCATTTTCTGCTAGTCTTCAAGACATCAACCTGGTTCCCATCATGTAGCATTTACATTTGCTGTTCCTTCTGGCCATAATATTCTTTTTTCTGCACATAGCTCAGCCCACACCTTCTATTTACTCAAATTTAAATTTCACCCCCTTAAAGATCTCTTCCTTGACTCCTATCTGGTGGTGGCTTCACCCAAGTTACTCTCAGTAAATTTCTCAATCTTTATTTTTAAGGGGAATTTTACAATAAAACCTTTTTATTTATTTATTTATTTATTTATTTATTTTTTTTGCCTTTCAATTAAGACATTATTTTATTTTATTTATTTCCTTAGGTTATTGGGGAACAGTTGGTGTTTGGTTACATGAGTAAATTCTTTTTTTTTTTTTGTGAAACTTCTTTTTTTTTTTTTTTTTTTTTATTATACTTTAGGGTTTTAGGGTACATGTGCACAATGTGCAGGTTTGTTATATATGTATCCATGTGCCATGTTGATTTCCTGCACCCATTAACTCGTCATTTAGCATTAGGTGTATCTCCTAATGCTGTCCCTCCCCCCTCCCCCCACCCCACAACAGTCCCCGGAGTGTGATGTTCACCTTCCTGTGTCCATGAGTTCTCATTGTTCAATTCCCACCTATGAGTGAGAACATGCGGTGTTTGGTTTTTTGTCCTTGTGATAGTTTACTGAGAATGATGTTTTCCAGTTTCATCCATGTCCATACAAAGGACACGAACTCATCATTTTTTATGGCTGCATAGTATTCCATGGTGTATATGTGCCACATTTTCTTAATCCAGTCTATCGTTGTTGGACATTTGGGTTGGTTCCAACTCTTTGCTATTGTGAATAGTGCTGCAATAAACATACGTGTGCATGTGTCTTTATAGCAGCATGATTTATAATCCTTTGGGTATATACCCAGTAATGGGATGGCTGGGTCAAATGGTATTTCTAGTTCGAGATCCCTGAGGAATCGCCACACTGACTTCCACAATGGTTGAACTAGTTTACAGTCCCACCAACAGTGTAAAAGTGTTCCTATTTCTCCACATCCTCTCCAGCACCTGTTGTTTCCTGATTTTTTAATGATGGCCATTCTAACTGGTGTGAGATGGTATCTCACTGTGGTTTTGATTTGCATTTCTCTGATGGCCAGTGATGATGAGCATTTCTTCATGTGTTTTCTGGCTGCATAAATGTCTTCTTTTGAGAAGTGTCTGTTCATGTCCTCTGCCCACTTTTTGATGGGGTTGTTTGTTTTTTTCTTGTAAATTTGTTTGAGTTCATTATAGATTCTGGATATTAGCCCTTTGTCAGATGAGTAGGTTGCAAAAATTTTCTCCCATTCTGTAGGTTGCCTGTTCATTCTGATGATAGTTTCTTTTGCTGTGCAGAAGCTCTTTAGTTGAATTAGATCCCATTTGTCAATTTTGGCTTTTGTTGCCATTGCTTTTGGTGTTTTAGACATGAAGTCCTTGCCCACGCCTATGTCCTGAATGGTATTGCCTAGGTTTTCTTGTAGGATTTTAATGGTTTTAGGTCTAACATATAAGTCTTTAATCCATCTTGAATTAATTTTTGTATAAGGTGTAAGGAAGGGATCCAGTTGCAGCTTTCTACATATGGCTAGCCAGTTTTCCCAGCACCATTTATTAAATAGGGAATCCTTTCCCCATTTCTTGTTTTTGTCAGGTTTGTCAAAGATCAGATAGTTGTAGCTATGCGGCATCATTTCTGAGGGCTCTGTTCTGTTCCATTGAGCTATGTCTCTGTTGTGGTACCAGTACCATGCTGTTTTGGTTACTGTAGCCTTGTAGTATAGTTTAAAGTCAGGTAGGGTGATGCCTCCAGCTTTGTTCTTTTGGCTTAGGATTGACTTGGCGATGCGGGCTCTTTTTTGGTTCCATATGAACTTTAAAGTAGTTTTTTCCAAGTCTGTGAAGAAAGTCATTGGTAGCTTGATGGGGATGGCATTGAATCTATAAATTACCTTGGGCAGTATGGCCATTTTCACGATATTGATTCTTCCAACCCATGAGCATGGAATGTTCTTCCATTTGTTTGTATCCTCTTTTATTTCATTGAGCAGTGGTTTGTAGTTCTCCTTGAAGAGGTCCTTCACATCCCTTGTAAGTTGGATTCCTAGGTATTTTATTCTCTTTGAAGCAATTGTGAATGGGAGTTCACTCATGATTTGGCTCTCTGTTTGTCTGTTATTGGTGTACAAGAATGCTTGTGATTTTTGTACATTAATTTTGTATCCTGAGACTTCGCTGAAGTTGCTAATCAGCTTAAGGAGATTTTGGGCTGAGACAATGGGGTTTTCTAGATATACAATCATGTCATCTGCAAACAGGGACAATTTGACTTCCTCTTTTCCTAATTGAATACCTTTTATTTCCTTCTCCTGCCTGATTGCTCTGGCCAGAACTTCCAGCACTATGTTGAACAGGAGCGGTGAGAGAGGGCATCCCTGTCTTGTGCCAGTTTTCAGAGGGAATGCTTCCAGTTTTTGCCCATTCAGTATGATATTGGCTGTGGGTTTGTCGTAGATAGCTCTTATTATTTTGAGATACGTCCCATCAATACCTAATTTATTGAGAGTTTTTAGCATGAAGGGTTGTTGAATTTTGTCAAAGGCCTTTTCTGCATCTATTGAGATAATCATGTGGTTTTTGTCTTTGGTTCTGTTTATATGTTGGATTACATTTATTGATTTGCATATGTTGAACCAGCCTTGCATCCCAGGGATGAAGCCCACTTGATCATGGTGGATAAGCTTTTTGATGTGCTGCTGGATTCGGTTTGCCAGTATTTTATTGAGGATTTTTGCATCAATGTTCATCAAGGATATTGGTCTGAAATTCTCTTTTTTGGTTATGTCTCTGCCAGGTTTTGGTATCAGGACGATGCTGGCTTCATAAAATGTGTTAGGGAGGATTCCCTCTTTTTCTATCGATTGGAATAGTTTCAGAAGGAATGGTACCAGTTCCTCCTTGTACCTCTGGTAGAATTCGGCTGTGAATCCATCAGGTCCTGGACTCTTTTTGGTTGGTAAGCTATTGATTATTGCCACAATTTCAGAACCTGTTATTGGTCTATTCAGAGATTCAATTTCTTCCTGGTTTAGTCTTGGGAGGGTGTATTTGTCGAGGAATTTATCCATTTCTTCTAGATTTTCTAGTTTATTTGCATAGAGGTGTTTGTAGTATTCTCTGATGGTAGATTGTATTTCTGTGGGATCGGTGGTGATATCCCCTTTTTCGTTTTTTATTGCATCTATTTGATTCTTCTCTCTTTTCTTCTTTATTAGTCTTGCTAGCGGTCCATCAATTTTGTTGATCTTTTCAAAAAACCAGCTCCTGGATTCATTAATTTTTTGAAGGGTTTTTTGTGTCTCTATTTCCTTCAGTTCTGCTCTGATTTTAGTTATTTCTAGCCTTCTGCTAGCTTTTGAATGTGTTTGCTCTTGCTTTTCTAGTTCTTTTAATTGTGATGTTAGGGAGTCAATTTTGGATCTTTCCTGCTTTCTCTTGTGGGCATTTAGTGCTATAAATTTCCCTCTACACACTGCTTTGAATGTGTCCCAGAGATTCTGGTATGTTGTGTCTTTGTTCTCGTTGGTTTCAAAGAACATCTTTATTTCTGCCTTCATTTCATTATGTACCCAATAGTCATTCAGGAGCAGGTTGTTCAGTTTCCATGTAGTAGAGCGGTTTTGAGTGAGTTTCTTAATCCCGAGTTCTAGTTTGATTGCACTGTGGTCTGAGAGACAGTTTGTTATAATTTCTGTTCTTTTACATTTGCTGAGGAGAGCTTTACTTCCAACTATGTGGTCAATTTTGGAATAGGTGTGGTGTGGTGCTGAAAAAAATGTATATTCTGTTGACTTGGGGTGGAGAGTTCTGTAGATGTCTATTAGGTCCACTTTATGTAGAGCTGAGTTCAATTCCTGGATATCCTTGTTAACTTTCTGTCTCGTTGATCTGTCTAATGCTGACAGTGGGGTGTTAAAATCTCCCATTATTATTGTGTGGGAGTTTAAGTCCCTTAGTAGGTCACTCAGGACTTGCTTTATGAATCTGGGTGCTCCTGTGTTGGGTGCATATATATTTAGGATAGTTAGCTCTTCTTGTTGAATTGATCCCTTTACCATTATGTAATGGCCTTCTTTGTCTCTTTTGATCTTTGTTGGTTTAAAGTCTATTTTATCAGAGACTAGGATTGCAACCCCTGCCTTTTTTTGTTTTCCAGTTGCTTGATAGATCTTCCTCCATCCCTTTATTTTGAGTCTATGTGTGTCTCTGCATGTGAGATGGGTTTCCTGAATACAGCACACTGATGGGTCCTGACTCCTTATCCAGTTTGCCAGTCTGTGTCTTTTGAATGGAGCATTTAGCCCATTTACATTTAACGTTAATATTGTTATGTGTGAATCTGATCCTGTCATTATGATGTTAGTTGGTTATTTTGCTCGTTAGTTGCTATAGTTTCTTCCTAGTCTCGATGGTCTTTACAATTTGGCATGTTTTTGCAGTGGCTGGTACCAGTTGTTCCTTTCCATGTTTAGTGCTTCCTTCAGGAGCTCTTTTAGGGCAGGCCTGGTGGTGACAAAATCACTCAGCGTTTGCTTGTCTGTAAAGTGTTTTATTTCTCCTTCACTTATGAAGCTTAGTTTGGCGGGATAGGAGATTCTGGGTTGAAAATTCTTTTCTTTAAGAATGTTGAATATCAGCCCCCACTCTCTTCTGGCTTGTAGAGTTTCTGCTGAGAGATCAGCTGTTAGTCTGATGGGCTTCCCTTTGTGGGTAACCCGACCTTTCTCTCTGGCTGCCCTTAACATTTTTTCTTTCATTTCAACTTTGGTGAATCTGACAATAATGTGTCTTGGAGTTGCCCTTCTCGAGGAGTATCTTTGTGGCGTTCTCTGTATTTCCTGAATCTGAATGCTGGCCTGCCTTGCTAGATTGGGGAAGTTCTCCTGGATAATATCTTGCAGAGTGTTTTCCAACTTGGTTCCATTCTCCCCATCATTTTCAGGTACACCAATCAGACGTAGGTTTGGTCTTTTCACATAGTCCCAAATTTCTTGGAGGCTTTGTTCATTTCTTTTTATCCTTTTTTCTCTAAAATTCCCTTCTCTTTTCATTTCATTCATTTCATCTTCCATCAGCGATACTCTTTCTTCCAGTTGATCACATCTGCTACTGAGGCTTCTGCAATCTTCGCGTAGCTCTCAAAACTTGGCTTTCAGCTCCATCGGCTCCTTGAAGCCCTTCTCTCCATTGGTTATTCTAGTTATCCATTCTTCTAATTTTTTTTCAAAGTTTTTAACTTCTTTGCTGTTGTTTTGAATTTCCTCTCGTAGCTCAGAGTAGTTTGATCGTCTGAAGCCTTCTTCTCTCAACTCATCAAAGTCATCCTCCATCCAGCTTTGTTCCGTTGCTGGTGAGGAACTGCGTTCCTTTGGAGGAGGAGAGGTGCTCTGTTTTTTAGAGTTTCCAGTTTTTTTGGTCTGTTTTTTCCCCATCTTTGTGGTTTTATCTACTTTTTGTCTTTGATGATGGTGATGTACAGATGGGTTTTTGGTGTGGATGTCCTTTCTGTTTGTTAGTTTTCCTTCTACCAGACAGGACCCTCAGCTGCAGGTCTGTTGGAGTTTACTAGAGGTGCACTCCAGACCCTGTTTGGCTGGGTGTCAGCAGCGGTGGCTGCAGAAGAGCAGATTTTCGTGAGACCACAAATTCAGCTGTCTGATAGTTCCTCTGAAAGTTTTGTCTCAGAGAGGTACCGGGTTGAATGAGGTGTCAGTCTGTCCCTACTGGGGGGGTGCCTCCCAGTTAGGCTGCTCAGGGGTGAGGGACCCACTTTAGGAGGCAGTCTGACTGTTCTCAGATCTCCAGCTGCATGCTGGGAGAACCACTACTCTCTTCAAAGCTGTCAGTCAGACAGGGACATTTAAGTCTGTGGAAGTTCTTGCAGAGTTTTTGTTTGTCTGTGCCCTGCCCCCAGAGGTGGAGCCTACAGAGGCAGGGAGGCCTCCTTGAGCTGTGGTGGGCTCCACCCAGTTCGAGCTTCCTGGCTGCTTTGTTTACCTAAGCAAGCCTGGGGAATGGCGGGCGCCCCTCCCCCAGCCTCGCTGCCGCCTCGCAGCTTGATCTCAGACTGCTGTGCTAGCAATTAGCGAGACTCCGTGGGCATAGGACCCTCCGAGCCAGGTGCGGGACACAATCTCCTAGTGTGCCGTTTTCCAGGCCCGTTGGAAAAGCGCAGTTAGGGTGGGACTGACCCGATATTCCAGGTGCCGTCTGCTTCCCCTTTCTTTGACTAGGAAAGGGAACTCCCTGATCCCTTGCGCTTCCCGAGTGAGTCAATGCCTCGCCCTGCTTCGGCTCGCGCACAGTGCG
Source organism: Nomascus leucogenys (assembly GCF_006542625.1). Taxonomy (NCBI): domain Eukaryota; kingdom Metazoa; phylum Chordata; class Mammalia; order Primates; family Hylobatidae; genus Nomascus; species Nomascus leucogenys. The sequence continues at coordinate 82,728,699 of NC_044384.1, read as the reverse complement.
CTTCACCGACTGTCCTGCACCCACTGTTAGGCACTCCCTAGTGAGATGAAACCAGTACCTCAAGCAGAAATGCAGAAATCACCCGTCTTCTGTGTCGCTGGGGCTGGGAGCTGGAGACCGGAGCTGTTCCTATTCGGCCATCTTGGCTCCACCCACAATAAAACCTTTTTAAAGACTTACTCCTCCACTGAGTAGTAGCAAGGACCATTTAAACGGCTGTTGAAATAGTACAGAGGCAAGATCATAAGAATGTAAATTAAAGAGATATCAAGGGAGATGGTAAGATAGAGCTGGATTTGTAAAATGTTTTAGAGGTGGAGACAATAAGAGTTGCTGATAAGTTTAGAATATTTTCCACTACTGGGGAACTGCTAGGAAGAGAAATAGAAGAATCCAAGGGGATATAGGCTTTTGGCCCGAGCAAACAAGTAAATTCTGATGCCACTATACAAGATGAGAAAAGACTAGAAAGGAAGCAAATCTGGGGAAGAAAGTCAAGATGTCTGCTTTGGACTTGCTGGGTCGGAGTTCCCTATTAGACATGCATATGGAGTTTCAGGTAGACAGTTGTATATAATGGATATTCGGGTCACAGAAGAGGTCAAGGCTACAGACAATACCTTAGAATTTATTAGCATATAAATATTTTCATAGTTATGAAAGTGGGAGGGGTAACTCAGAAAAGAAATGTAGATAGAGACCAGTGATATCAAGTAGATTAAACTCTGTCTAAAGCAGGAACTCACCATATGATCACCATTTTACATCACTGTGACTGGCATTGGCATTCTCTTACCTTATTAATCAAGTTTTCCAACCTTGACTTCTTTCTTTTTCAGGTTTCAAAGCTACCCAGATTTATTCATTATGCACTGCAGTATACAACTGTACCTTCATTCTTTATTCACTAGCATTCATTTTCACCTTAATGTAAGTTCATTAAACCAAATCAAGACTGACACAACTTTTTCCTTCTAGATGCTCTCTTTGCCTCTTCTCCTTCCTCTTCCAATCAAACTGTGCACATAGTGTTCTATACCACTGTAGGATTACTTTAGTTAACAATAATATATAGTTTCAAATAGCTCAAGGGAGGATATCTAATGTTTCCAACACAAAGAAATGATAAATGTTTTGAGAAGATAGGTATGCTAATCACCCCATTCTAATTACTGTACATTATAAGTATTGAAACATCACTATATATCCCATGAATATGTACAATTATTATTTGTTAATTTAAGAAATAAAATAGGCCGGGCACAGTGGCTCACGCCTGTAATCCCAGCACTTTGGGAGGCCGAGGCTGGAGGATCACGAAGTCAGGAGATCAAGACCATCCTGGCCAACATGGTGAAACCCTATCTCTACTAAAAATACAAAAAAAAAAAAAACTAGCTGGGCATGGTAATGGGTGCCTGTAGTCCCAGCTACTTGGGAGGCTGAGGAAGGAGAATGGCTTGAACCCAGGAGGCGGAGGTTGCAGTGAGCCGAGATGGCACCACTGCACTCCAGCCTAGTGACAGAGCAAGACTCCGTCTCAATAAATTAATTAATTAATTTTTAAATGCACATGAACCTTCTCTGTTTATCTCCATCAAACACCATCTTCATCTTAGCCCTACCACATTAGTCATGAGAGTTAGCTGCCCAAAATCTTAAACAGTTACCATAATGAAAGGATAATCCTCATTGATGTTTTAGTCAGATATGGTGGAATCTACAGGGCACCCATCTTTCAGACAGTAGCTCAGAGAACCAGGTCCATTTACTGCAGGCTTTTAATTTCTATGAAAGAGCGTATAAGACTACAGTGGACCTTTTATGGTCAGGTCTGGAGTTAGCGTATATTACTTGCCACATCCAAGTAAATCACCATGGTAACTACATTGAATTACAAGAAATGCTTTCTTCCAGTAGGCCTTTAAAAAGAAAAATGATGGTAAATATCTAGCCAGACTCTGTACCATCTGTACTTTTAATGAACGAAAAGGTTTCAGTTAATAATTTTCCTTATTTATGAGGCAATATCTTCGTTAATTTGGGCAAGGCCTCTTTCATGCTTGTATAACTCTTCCTGTCTACCCCATTTGTTTCTATTGTCATCTTTCACCATAAAGGGCTTTCTCATGTGTTTATTATTAATGTTTTTATTTGTTCAAGCTAAAAAAAGTGTGATATCATTTGGTATGCAGGTATTTTAATTTGCATAAAAGGTATCCAATCTTTCTAACCTTTTGTCATTCACCACTAAGTTTTTGAGATCTACCTCTAGTTTCATGTGCATATCTAGTCTGCTGCTTCAAACTATTTCATAGCTCTTCATAGTGATCCCCCAATAATTTTTTCCTATTCTCATTTCCAGTGATGAATTCCTAACAACAGTATTCCTAACAACACACCTATTTCTAATATTAACATCTCGATATGTGTTTCTTTACTACGAGAATATTTTTTACTAATAGGCTTTAATTTTTATAGCAATTTTAGGTTTACAGAAATAATGAGTAGAAAGTACAGAGTGTTCCCATATAATCCCTTCCACAAAGTTTCCCATATTACCAACATTTTGCACTAGTGTGATACATTTATTACAATTAAAAGACCAATATTGATACATTATTGACTAAAGTTCATAGTTCATCTTAGGGCTCAATCTTTGTGTTGTACAGTGTTATGGGTTTTGGCAAAAGTATAATGTCATGTATCTACCATCAGAGTATCTCCTTAAAAATGTCCTGTGCTACATATACCTATTTATCCCTCCCTCTAATCCGGGGGTAACCACTACCATGAGATTTTTATTGAGGATATATACATTCTCATTGTACTTATTGCATTTTTATTTCTCAGTTTTCCAATGATTCCTTCTCCATCATGACCTATATCATAGATCTTTTTTTAAAGATAATTCTATTCGAAGTTGCCTCATACAAATTTAGTAATAAAACATATTCCGTATAAACACTCAGAAAGTAAGACATTTTATAAGAGTAATCATGACATAAATATACTACTAGGGTAACAAAATTACAGAACAGGTGTCCAAAACTAAAGTTTGTTTGTATGCTAGTACTACTGAGAATTTAGTATCAACTCATGTAATTTGGTCAAAGTTAACTCTAGAAAGGGTGCCTGCCCTTCCTGCCGCTCTGTGACACACATACTGCTCTCTTCTATTTGTTTATCTTTCCTTTCTTTGTTTCTCATTCTCTGCCTTACCTCATCCTCTCCTCTGTAAACTTTCTACCAGTTTCTGCACTAAGGGGAACAGTTGCTGAATTATTTTCTATAGAGCTGAAACACATTTCCCAAGGCCTGTAAATCTAGACATAGCTGAGTGGTTGTTATGCAGCCTATCTGCAACTTTGATTTATCGTCTTTCCACTCTTCCTTTCAAATAAGTTTAGCTTTTACCTGGACAGTGCAGAGACCCAAGAACAGATCTCTGGATTTCCCTCCTCAGTGCTCTAAACACAACACACATATCCAGTATCCTAAATGCATGTTTTGTAGAACAAACATTTGAGAAATATGGGGCAACTGCCCATATTTCATCTTCTTTTATATGGCTTCATATGGCAAAAGAGTCCTCCCAGGGATAGTTTGGTGAGAGCTTTGACAACACTCTCATACTGATAAATAGGGAGGGTTACATCTGTGATTTTTGCTGCTCACTAATATAATTATGCCACCCGGTATCAAGCACCATGTTCCACTTGTTAAACATTTATCCTAATTTCAAGATGTGCCATTGTTTGTCAAGTTTTCCACATGTTGTTTTTGTTCCTAAGTAATCTTATCTGGTTTAATATTTCTTAGGGTTGGATGGAAGATCATATGCAAATTGTGTTTCCTCCAGCTGGCCATCTCTAACACCTGTGCAGCCTTCGCTCCCACCTTCCTTGTTTACTGCATACTGCGCTTCTTGGCAGGGTTCTCCACCATGACTATTTTGGGAAACACTTTTATTCTCAGTAAGTCAATAATTTGAGCATTTTATCATCATGTCTTGAATTGACCTTGAAATTACCATTTGTCTAAAATTATTATTATGTATATGTTTTCTTCCAGGCTTAGAGTGGACATTGCCCCAGTCGCGATCTATGGCAATAATGGTGCTACTATGTTCCTACAGTGTTGGGCAGATGCTCCTAGAAGGGCTGGCTTTTGCCATTCAGGACTGGCGCATATTGCAACTGAGCGTGTCTACACCCATAATTGTCCTCTTCTTGTCCTCTTGGTATGAACAATCTCTACATTCTTTGCCTGTAAGGGAGGCTATGGTAGACATAGAGAGGAAAATTCTGACACCAAGGATCTGTTTGGTCTCTGGTCTAGTCCTGAGCCATGATGTCCATAGTACCTATTGTGTCACCCGAGAAGCAAACAATGGAATAGGATGACACTATACGTGGGGAGGCTGGCACTTTGCATTCATTATTTTAGACGTGGAATTATCATGGAATTATTTTTCTTAATAGAGAAAATTACCCACTTATTTTTGAAGCAAATGTATTATTTCTTTAACTTTCAGAATATTATGTGAGGGAGATGATTTGGGGGCTTTTGTCACTGTAATTGAGATTGAATATAAGGAAAAGACAATAAATTTATCTACGTAACTATTTAAAATTAGAAGAGCATGTTGTCTCTAGCACCAAGAGTTAGAATGGGGGTGACTTCAGGCAACATGACAGAGTAGGATCTCTAAAAATTGGTTCTTCCATAAAAGCAACACGACAGAGTAGGATCTCTAAAAATTGGTTCTTCCATAAAAGCAACACAAAACAAGCAAAAAGTTGTCAAAATCATCTCTTTCAGAACTCTGAAAATTAACCAAAGACTTGCAGCAATTTAGAGAATCTTTTGTTGAAGAAAAACTGAGTCCCAGTAAGAAAGTGAATGTTGGGATGTTTTTAACATACCTTAGTTTCAGTACCTACTCTCCAGCTATGCTGTAGCCTTGAAAAAATAACAGCTAACTTTCTTGGTACTAGAGGGAGAAGGACAGAGCTTGAGTTATTTCAAAGCCTCATTCACAAAAAGCTGTCATTATTATACCTTTCTGCTGGCTCCCCTAAGACCCTATTTGGAAGGCTGTCTCTATTTGACCTGACTCAAAGTTGCCTAGTGTGAGAAGGCTCCCCTCATAAGGCATTTGTCAAACATATTTACTGACAAATGTTTTGAGGTCACAGCTGTCTGAAGTGATGGATAACAATTTGGGAAAATAATATAATAAAAAAAAGAGTTGAAAATTAGAAGCTGAGGAAAAAACACAGTTGACCCTTGAACAATGCAGAGTGTTGGGGGCACCAACACCCCATGCACTTGAAAATCTGCATATAAGTTTTGACTCCCTAAAAACTGAACTACTTATAGCCTACTGTTGGCCGGCAGCCTTAACAATAACATAAACAGTTATTAACACATTCTGTGTGTTATATGCATTATATGCTATATTCTTATGGTAAAGTAAGCTAGAAAAAAGAAAATGTTATTAAGAAAAGCGTAAGGAAGAGAAAATGTATTTACTATTCATTAAGTGGAAGTGGATTATCATACAGGTCTTAATCCTTAACATCTTCATGTTGAGTAGGCTGAGGAGAGGAAAGAAGAGGAGGAGTTGGTCTTGCTATCTCAGGGGTGGCAAAGGTAGAAGAGGTAGATGAGGTGAAAGGGGAAGTCCCTAAGCTCTCACCTCTGGATGATCTTGGGGCTCTGCATATGCAGTCGGTGGAGGCTGAGGCAGAGATGTAAACTGCCTGACTGAGTGTCACATACTCAGAGCCTCTCAATAAAGACTGGGAGAAGTATTGGTTGCAGACAGTTAACTTAGTAGTTGAGCACTAAGCTAATCAAGTAGACATTCAGTGGCCACACATGACAAACACCGATTTTACAGAATTCATTCACAAAAAGCCACAAACCAAACAAACAACCAGTACAACAGGCAGCAACAACAAACATTGAGAAAGAGGGAAGAATATGATTTCCAGAATTGTTATATTATATGTTTAAAAGACCTAGTTTTCCACAAAGGAGCCATGGAAGAAAACATGAAAGCATGACTTCTACACAGGAAGAAAAGGCTATCAGTACAAACTATACCTGACAAGCCAGATGTTGGCTTATGAGACACAGGATTTGAATCAACTAAGTTAAATATGATCAAGAATTAAAGAAAACCATGTCTAAATAAGTAACAATAAAAAAAAAAGATGTCTCCGAATAGAAAACATCAGTGAAGATGGAAATGTTAAAAAAGGAGCCAAATAGAAATTCTAGAGTTGAAATATTCAGAAGTGAAAATTTACTGGATGGTCCAAACAGAAGAGTTGGGCAGGCAGAAAATAAGCAGTAAATTTGAAGACAGAGTATTGAGATCATCCAGTTCAGTGAATAAAATAATAAAGTAAGGAGGAGCAGAGCTTTGAGGACATGTGAGACTCTATCAAGGGTATCAACATATGCATTTTGTAGTCCCAGAAGGAGAGGGCTGAGAAAAAGGGACAAAGTATATTTTAAAAAATAATGGCTAATGAAACAAATATGTTGGAAACATTAATCTACACACCCAAGAAATTCAAAAACTGCAATTCAGATAAACTCAAAAGATCCATACCTAGACACAGTATAATCAAACTACCAAAATCCAAAGACAGATTTTTAAAACCATCAAAAGAAAAGCTAACTCATCATGGACAAGAGATCCTCAATAAGATTAATAGTTGATTTATCAACAGAAAACAGAGTCTGCAAGGCAGTGAGATTAATTATTCAAAGTGTTGAAAAAAAAATCTGCCAGAGCCTTCTGGTTCTAGGTGCTTCGGGAGCTGTGGCTTAAGGTGCAGACATAACCAAGTCCAAGAACCATACCAAACACAACCAGTCCCAAAAATGGCACAGAAATCATATCAAGAAACCCTGATCACAAAGATATGAATCTCTTAAGGGCATGGACCCCAAGTTCCTGAAGAATATGTGCTTTGCCAAGAAGCACATCAAGAAGGGCCTAAAGAAGATGAAGGTCAACAATGCCAAGGCCATGAGTGCACATGCCAAGGCTATCAAGGCCCTCATAAAGCCCAAGGAAGTTAAGCCCAAGATCCCAAAGAGTGTCAGCCACAAGCTCGATTGACTTGCCTACATTGCCCACCCCAAGCTTGGGAAGTAGGCTCTTGCCCACATTGTCAAGGGGCTCGGGCTGTGCCAGCCAAAGGCCAAGGCCAAGGGTCAAACCAAGGCCCAGGCTGCAGCTCCAGCTTCAGTTCCAGCTCAGGCTCCCAAAGGTGCCCAAGCCCCTACAAAGACTTCAGAGTGGATATATGTCTACTTCATATCTCTGTCTACCAACGTGAGGACAGAAGGAATGGTGCAACCTCCCCAACAGGCTGCCATACGCATGAGGCTGGGGTCCTCTGGTGCTATTTGTACAAGTAAACCTGAAAAAAAATCTGTCAACAAAGAATTCTACATCTGCCCATATAAAAAAAACAAAACCAGGTCTTCCGTTCCAAGATGGTTGAATAGGAACAGCTCTGGTCTGCAGCTCTCAGTGTGATCGATGCAGAAGATGGGTGATTTCTGCATTTCCACTGAGGTACCTGGTTCATATCACTGGGACTGCTTGGGCAGTGGGTGCAGCCCATGGAGAGTGAGCTGAAGCAGGGTGCAGTGTTGCCTCACCTGGGAAGTGCAAGGGGTTGGGGGATTTCCCTTTCCTAGCCAAGGGAAGCCATGACAGACTGTATCTGGAAAAATGGGACACTCCTGCCTAAATACTGTGCTTTTCCCAAAGTCTTAGCAACAAGCAGACCAGGAGATACTCTCCCGTGCCTGGCTTGCTGGGTCCCATGCCCACGGAGCCTTGCTCACTGCTAGCACAGCAGTCTGAGATTGACCTGCAAGGCAGCAGCCTGGTGGGGGGAAGGGTGTCTGCTGTTGCTGAGGCTTGAGTAGGTAAATAAAGTGGCCAGGAAGCTCGAACTGGGTGGAGCCCACCACAGCTCAGCAAGTCCTACTGCCTTTCTAGATTCCACCTCTGTGGGCTGGGCATAGATGAACAAAACGCAGCAGAAACTTCAGCAGACTTAAACGTCTCTGTCTGACAGCTTTGAAGAGACCAGTGGTTCTCCCAGCACAGTGTATGAGCTCTGAGAATGGACAGGCTGCCTCCTCAAGTGGGTCCCTGAACCCTGTGTAGCCTAACTGGGAGACACCTCCCAGTAGGGGCTGACAGACACCTCATACAGGCAGGTGCCTTTCTGGGACGAAGCTTCCAGAGGAAGGATTAGGCAGCAATATTTGCTGTTCTACAATATTTGCTGTTCTGCAAAACCTCCACTGGTGATACCCAGGCAAACAGGGTCTGGAGTGGACCTCCAGCAAACTCCAACAGACCTGCAGCTGAGGGACCTGGCTGTTAGAAGGAAAACAAACAGAAAGGAATAGCATCACCATCAACAAAAAGGACATCCACACCAAAACCCCATCTGTAGGTCACCAACATCAAAGACCAAAGGTAGACAAAACCACAAAGATGGGGAGAAAACAGAGCAGAAAAGCTGAAAATTCTAAAAACCAGAGTGCCTCTTCTCCTCCAAAGGATTGCAGCTCCTCACAAGCAACAGAACAAAGCTGGATGGAGAGTGACTTTGACGAGTTAACAGAAGTAGGCTTCAGAAGGTCAATAATAACAAACTTCTCCGAGCTAAAGGAGCATATTCTAACATATCACAAGGAAGCTAAAAACCTTGAAAAAAGGTTAGATGAATGGCTAAACAGTGTAGAGAGGACCTTAAGTGACCTGATGGAGCTGAAAACCATGGCATGAGATCTTTGTGACCCATGCACAAGCTTCAATAGCCAATTCAATCAAGTGGAAGAAATGGTATCAGTGATTGAAGATCAAATTAATGAAATAAAGTGAGAGGGCAAGTTTAGAGAAAAAAGACCAAAAGGATGTGAACAAAGCTTCGAGAAATATGGGACTATGTGAAAAGACAAAATCTATGTTTAATTGGTGTACCTGAAAGTGACGGAAAGAATGGAACCAAGTTGGAAAAACACTCTTCAGGATATTATCCAGGAGAATTTCCCCAACCTAGAAAGGCAGGCCAACATTCAAATTCAGGAAATACAGAGAACACAACAAAGATACTCCTCAAGAAGAGCAACCCCAAGACACACAATTGTCAGATTCACCAAGGTTGAAGTGAAGGAAAAAATGTTAAGGGTAGCCAGAGAGAAAGGTCAGATTACCCACAAAAGGAAGCCCATCAGACTAACAGCAGATCTCTTGGCAGAAACTCAAAAAGCCAAAAGAGAGAGGGGGCTGATATTCAACATTCCTTTTTTTCTTTTTTTTTTTTTTTGAGATGGAGTCTCACTCTGTTGCCCAGGCTGGAGTGTAGTGGCATGATTTTGGCTCACTGCAACCTCTGCCTCCTGGGTTCAAGTGATTCTCCTGCCTCAGCCTCTCGAGTAGCTGGGACTACAGGCATGTGCCACTATGCCGAGCTAATTTTTGTATTTTTAGTAGAGATGGGGTTTCACTGCATTAGCCAGGATGTTCTCGATCCCCTGACCTCGTGATCTGCCCACCTCGGCCTCCCAAAGTGCTGGGATTACAGGTGTGAGCCACCATGCCCAGCCTCAACATTCTTAAAGAAAAGAATTTTCAACTCCAGAATTTCATATACAGCCAAACTAAGCTTCATAAGTGAAAGAGAAATAAAATACTTTACAGACAAGCAAATTCTAAGAGATTTTGCCACCAACAGGCCTGCCTTACAAGACCTCCTGAAGGAAGCACTAAACATGGAAAGAAACAACCGGTACCAGCCACTGCAAAAACATGCTAACTTGTAAAGACCATCAATGCTGTGAAGAAACTGCATCAATTAACAGGCAAAATAACTAGCTAACATCATAATGACAGGATCAAAGTCACATGTAACTATATATGTGTGTATGTATATATATATATATATATATATATATTTTTTTTTTTTTTTTTTTTTTTTGAGACAGAGTCTTGCTGTCACACAGGCTGGAGTCCAGTGGCACAACCTCGGCTCACTGCAAGCTCCTACTCCCGGGTTCACACCATTCTCCTGCCTCAGCCTCCCGAGTAGCTGGGACTACAGGCACTCATCACCACACCTGGCTACTTTTTTTGTATTTTTAGTAGACACGGGGTTTCACCGTGTTAGCCAGGATGGTCTAGATCTCCTGACCTCGTGATCCACCTGCTTCAGCCTCCCAAAGTGCTGGGAGTCACACTTAACAATATTAACCTTAAATGTAAATGGGCTAAATGTCCCAATTAAAAGATGCAGACTGAAAGAACTAGAGAAGCAAGAGCAAACAAATTCAAAATCTATCAGAAGTCAAGAAATAACTAAGATCTGAGCACAACTGAAGGAGACAGAGACACAAAAAATCCTTCAAAAAATCAAAGAATCCAGGAGCTGGTGTTTTGAAACAATCAACAAAATTCATAGACTGCTGGCTGGGCACAGTGGCTCACGCTTATAATCCCAGCACTTTGGGAGGCCGAGGCGGGCGGATCACGAGGTCATAAGATCGAGACCACGGTGAAACCCCGTCTCTACTAAAAATACAAAAAATTAGCCGGGCGTGGTGGCGGGTGCCTGTAGTCCCAGCTACTTGGAGAGGCTGAGGCAGGAGAATGGCGTGAACCTGGGAGATGGAGCTTGCAGTGAGCCGAGATTGAACCACTGCACTCCAGCCTGGGCGACAGAGTGAGACTCTGTCTCCAAAAAAAAAAAAAAAAAAAAAAAAAAAAAAAAATTCATAGACTGCTAGCAAGACTAATAAAGAAGAAAGAAGAATCAAATAGATGCAAAGAAATGATAAAGGGGATATCACCACTGATCCCACAGAAATACAAACTACCATCAGAGAATACTATAAACACCTCTATGCAAATAAACTAGAAAATCTAAAAGAAATGGATAAATTCCTGGACACATACACCCTCCCAAGACTAAACCAGGAAAAAGTTGAATCTCTGAATAGACCAATAACAGGCTATAAAACTGAGGCAATAATTAATAGCCTACCAACCAAAAAAACTCCAGGACCAGACAAATTCACAGCCAAATTCTACCAGAGGTACAAAGAGGAGCTGATACCATTCCTTCTGAAACTATTATAAACAACAGAAAGAGAGGGAATCACCCTAACTCATTTTATGTGGCCAGCAACATCATGATACCAATGCCTGGCAGAGACACAACAAAAAAAGAATTTTAGACCAATATCCCTGATGAACATCGATGTGAAAATCCTCAATAAAATACTGGCAAACCGAATCCAACAGCACATCAAAAAGCTTATCCACCATGATCAAGTGGGCTTCATCCCTGAGATGCAAGGCTGGTTCAACATATGCAAATCAATAAACGTAATCCAGCATATAAACAGAACCAAAGACAAAAACCACGATTATCTCAATAGATGCAGAAAAGGCCTTTGACAAAATTCAATAGCATTTCATGCTAAAAACTCAATAGACTAGGTATTGATGGGACATATCTCAAAATAATAAGAGCTATTTATGACAAACCTACAGCCAATATCATACTGAATGGGCAAAAACTGGAAGCATTCCCTTGGAAAACTGGCACAAGACAAGGATGCCCTCTCTCATCACTCCTATTCAACATAGTGTTGAAAGTTCTGGCCAGGGCAATCAGGCAGGAGAAAGAAATAAATGTATTCAATTAGGAAAAGAGGAAGTCAAATTGTCTCTGTTTGCAGATGACATTATTGTATATTTAGAAAACTCCATCATCTTAGCCCAAAATCTCCTTAAGCTGATAAGCAACTTCAGCAAAGTCTCAGGATACAAAATCAATGTGCGAAAATCACAAGCATTCCTATATACCAATAACAGACACAAAGAGAGCCATATCATGAGTGAACTCCCATGCACAATTGCTTCAAAGGGAATAAAATACCTAGGAATCCAACTTACAAGGGATGTGACAGACCTTTTCAAGGAGAACTACAAACCACTGCTCAAAAAAAATAAAAGAGGACACAAACAAATGGAAGAACATTCCATGCTCATGGATAGGAAGAATCAATATCGTGAAAATGGCCATGCTGCCCAAGGTAATTCATAGGTTCAATGCCAGCCCCATCAAGCTACCAATGACTTTCTTCACAGAACTGGAAAAAACTACTTTGAACTTCATATGGAACCAAAAAAGAGCCCGCATTGCCAAGACAATGCTAAGCCAAAAGAACAAAGCTGGAGGCATCATGTTACCTGACTTCAAACTCTACTACAAGGCTCCAGGAACCAAAAGGAGCATGGTACTTGTACCAAAACAGAGATATAGACCATTGGAACAGAATAGAGGCCTCAGAAATAACACCACACGTCTACAACCATCTGATCTTTGACAAACCTGACAAAAACAAGAAATGGGGAAAAGATCCCCTATTTAATAAATGGTGCTGGGAAAACTGGCTAGCCATATGTAGAAAGCTGAAGCTGGATCCCTTCCTTACACCTTATACAAAAATTACTTCAAGATGGATTAAAGACTTAAATGTTAGATCTAAAACCATAAAAACCCTAGAAGAAAACCTAGTCAATACCATTCAGGTCATAGGCATGGGCAAGGACTTCATGACTAAAACACCGAAAGCAATGGCAACAGAAAGCCATAATTCACAGATGGGATCTAATTAAACTAAAGAGCTTTTGCACAGCAAAAGAAACTACCATCAGAGTGAACAGGCAACCTACAGAATGGGAGAAAATTTTTGCAATCTACCCATCTGACAAAGGGCTAATCTCCAGAATCTACAAAGAACTTAAACAAATTTACAAGAAAAAAACAAACAATCCCATCAAAAAATGGGCAAAGGATATGAACAGACACTTCTCAGAAGAAATCATTTATGCAGCCAACAGACACATGAAACATGCATATCATCACTGGTCATCAGAGAAATGCAAATCAAAACCACAATGAGATACCATCTCACACCAGTTAGAATGGCGATCATTAAAAAGTCAGCAAACAGATGCTGGAGAGGATGTGGAGAAATAGGAACACTTTTACACTGTTTGTGGGAGTGTAAATTAGTTCAACCATTGTGGAAGATAGTGTGGTGATTCCTCAAGGATCTAGAACTAGAAATACCATCTGACCCAGTGATCCTGTTACCGGGTATATACCCAAAGGATTATAAATCATGCTACTATAAAGACACATGCACACATATGTTTATTGTGGCACTATTCACAATAGCAAAGACTTGGAATCAACCCAAATGTCCATCAATGATAGACTGGATTAAGAAAATGTGGCACATATACATCATGGGATACTATGCAGCCATAAAAAGGGATGAGTTCATGTCCTTTGCAGGGACATGGATGAAGCTGGAAACCATCATTCTCAGCAAACTGTCACAAGGAAAGAATACCAAACACTGCATGTTCTCACAATGAGAACACTTGGACACAGGGTGGGGAACATCACACACCAGGGCCTGTTGGGGGGTGGGTGGCTGGGGGAGGGATAGCATTAGGAGAAATACCTAATGTAAATGACTAGTTGATGGGTGCAGCAAGCCAACATGGCACATGCATACCTATGTAACAAACTGCACGTTGTGCACATGTACCCTAGAACTTAAAGTATAATAGAATAAAATAAATCATTTTCTTTGCAGCAACATGAATGCAGCTAGAGACCATTATCCTAAGCCAACTAATACAGAAACAGAAAACCAAATATTACCTGTTCTCACCTGTAAGTGGGAGCTACCCATTTGGTACACATAGACATAAAGATGAAAACAATAGACTCTGGGGAATACTAGAAAGGGGAGAGAGGGAGGGAGGGAACGGTTGAAAAAACTATCTGTTGGTACTATGCTCACTTCCTGGGTTATGGCTTCAATTGTACTCCAAACTTCAGCATCGTGCAATAAACCTTTGTTACAAACCTGCACATGTACCCCTAGAATCTAAAATAAAACTTGGAAAAAAAGAATTCCACACCTGACAAAATTATCTTTCAATAAGTATCCTTTCAAGTGCTCATACATTTCCTTTGGAGAAATGTCTGTTTAAGTCCTTTTCCCACTTGCTATAGATTGCTGTTGTTTTTGTTGTTGTTGTTTGCCATTCTGTGGGATACCTTTTTACTCTGTTGATAGTGTCTCAATGCACAATTTTTTAAATTTTTCATGAAGCCCAGTTTGCCTATTTTTTCTTTTGTTGCCTGTGCCTTTGCTGTCATATCCAAGAAATCATTGCTAAATATATATTCTGAACATTTTCCCTGTGTTTTCTTCTAAAACTTTTAGAGTTTTAGGTCTGACATTTAGGTATTTGATCCAGTTGTAGTTAAACTTTTATATGTGGTTGGGGAAAGATCCACCTCCATTTTTTTGCATGCACCATTTGTTTTCCTAGCACCATTTGTTGAAAAGCCATCCAACTTTTAGGATGAGTTCTTCTGCAAAACAAAAATGCCATTGAGATTTTGATAGAGATTGCATCTGTCAATTGTTTCAGGTAGTATTAACATCTTAACAATATTAAGTCTTCCAATTCAGAAATGCTGAATGTATTTCTAATGTGTCTTCTTTAGTTTCTCTCAGTAGTGTTTTGTAATTTTCATTCTACAAATCTTTTACCTCATCAGTTAATTTCTTTTTTTATAGATATACTTCAAGTTTTAGGGTCCATGTGCACAACGTGTGGGTTAGTTACATATGTACACATGTGCCATGTTGGTGTGCTGCACCCAGTAACTCGTCATTTAACATTAGGTTTATCTCCAAATGCTATCCCTCCGCCCTCCCCCCACCCCACAACAGGCCCCGGTGTGTGATGTTCCCCTTCCTGTGTCCATGTGTTCTCACTGCTAAATTCCCATCTGGGAGTGAGAACATGCAGTGTTTGATTTTTTGTCCTTGAGATAGTTTGCTGAGAATGATGGTTTCCAGCTTCATCCATGTCCCTACAAAGGACATGAACGCATCTTTTTTATGGCTCCATAGAACTCCATGGTGTATATGTGCCACATTTTCTTAATCCAGTCTATCATTGTTGGACATTTGGGTTGGTTCCAAGTCTTTGCTATTGTGAATAGTGCTGCAATAAACATACGTGTGCACGTGTCTTTATAGCAGCATGATTTATACTCCTTTGGGTATATACCCAGTAATGGGATGGCTGCGTCAAATGGTATTTCTAGTCGTAGATCCCTGAGGAATCGCCACACTGACTTCCACAATGGTTGAACTAGTTTACAGTCCCATCAACAGTGTAAAAGTGTTCCTATTTCTCCACATCCTCTCCAGCACCTGTTGTTTCCTGACTTTTTAATGATGGCCATTCTAACTTGTGTGAAATGGTATCTCATTGTGGTTTTGATTTACATTTCTCTGATGGCCAGTGATGATGAGCATTTCTTCATGTGTCTTCTGGCTGCATAAATATCTTCTTTTGAGAAGTGTCTGTTCATATCCTTCACCCACTTTTTGATGGGGTTGTTTTTTTCTTGTAAATTTGTTTAAGTTCTTTGTAGATTCTGGATATTAGCCCTTTGTCAGATAAGTAGATTGCAAAAATCATCTCCCATTCTGTAGGTTGCCTGTTCACTCTGATGGTAGTTTCTTTTGCTATGCAGAAGCTCTTTAGTTTAATTAGATCCCATTTGTCAATTTTGGCTTTTGTTGACATTGCTTTTGGTGTTTTAGACATGAAGTCCTTGCCCATGCCTATGCTCTGAATGGCATTGCCTAGGTTTTCTTCTAGGGTTTTTATGGTTTTAGGTCTAACATTTAAGTCTTTAATCCATCTCGAAGTAATTTTTGTACAAGGTGTAAGGAAGGGATCCAGTTTCAGCTTTCTACATATGGCTAGCCAGTTTTCCCAGCACCATTTATTAAATAGGGAATTCTTTCCCCATTTCTTGTTTTTGTCAGGTTTGTCAAAGATCAGATGGTTGTAGATATGCGCCATTATTTCTGAGGGCTCTGTTCTGTTCCATTGGTCTATATCTCTGTTTTGGTACCAGTATCATGCTGTTTCAGTTACTGTAGCCTTGTAGTAGAGTTTGAAGTCAGGTAGCGTGATGCCTCCGGCTTTGTTCTTTTGGCTTAGGATTGAATTGGCAATGCGGGCTCTTTTTTTGGTTCCATATGAAGTTTAAAGTAGTTTTTTCCAATTCTGTGAAGAAAGTCATTGGTAGCTTGATGGGCATGGCATTGAATCTATAAATTACCTTGGGCAGTATGGCCATTTTCACGATATTGATTCTTCCTATCCATGAGCATGGAATGTTCTCTATTTGTCTGTGTCTTCTTTTATTTCATTGAGCAGTGGTTTGTAGTTCTCCTTGCAGAGATCCTTCATATCCCTTGTAAGTTAGATTCCTAGGTATTTTATTCTCTTTGAAGCAATTGTGAATGGTAGTTCACTCATGATTTGGCTCTCTGTGTGGCTGTTATTGCTGTATAGGAATGCTTGTGATTTTTGCACATTGATTTTGTATCCTGAGACTTTTCTCAAGTTGCTTACCAGCTTAAGGAGCTTTTGGGCTGAGACGATGGGGTTTTCTAAATATACAGTCATGTCATCTGCAAACAGGGACAATTTAACTTCTGCTTTTCCTAATTGAATACCTTTATTTATTTCTCCTGCCTGATTGCCCTGGCCAGAACTTCCGACACTATGTTGAATAGGAGTGGTGAGAGAGGGCATCCTTGTCTTGTGCCAGTTTTCAAAGGGAATGCTTCCAGTTTTTGCCCATTCAGTATGATATTGGCTGTGGGTTTGTCATAAATAGCTCTTATTATTTTGAGATACATCCCATCAATACCTAATTTACTGAGAATTTTTAGCATGAACAGTTGTTGAATTTTGTCAAAGGCCTTTTCTGCATCTATTGAGATAATCATGTGGTTTTTGTCTTTGGTTCTCTTTATATGATGGGTTACGTTTATTAATTTGTGTATGTTGAACCAGCCTTGCATCTCAGGGATGAAGCCCACTTGATCATGGTGGATAAGCTTTTTCATGTGCTACTGGATTTGGTTTGCCAGTCTTTTACTGGGGATTTTCACATCAATGTTCATCAGGGATATTGGTCTGAAATTCTCTTCTTTTGTGTCTCTGCCAGGCTTTGGTATTAGGATGATGCTGGCCTCATAAAATGAGTTAAGGCAGATTCCCTCTTTTTCTGTTGATTGGAATAGTTTCAGAAAGAATGGTACCAGCTCATCTTTGTACCTCTGGTAGAATTCAGCTGTGAATCTGTCTGGTCCTGGACTTTTTTTGGTTGATAGGCTTTTAATTATTGCCTCAATTTCAGAGCCTGTTACTGATCTATTCAGGGATTCAACTTCTTCCTGGTTTAGTCTTGGGAGGGTGTATGTGTCCAGGAATTTATCCATTTCTTCTAGATTTTCTACTTTATTTGCATAGAGGTGTTTATAGTGTTCTCTGATGGTAGTTTGTATCTCTGTGGGATCGGTGGTGATATCCCCTGTATCATTTTTTATTACATCTATTTGATTCTTCTCTCTTTTCTTCTTTATTAATCTTACTAGCAGTCTATCTATTTTGTTGATCTTTTCAAAAAACCAGCTCCTGGATTCATTCATTTTTTGAAGGGTTTTTTGTGTCTCTATCTCCTTCAGTTCTGCTCTGAACTTAGTTATTTCTTGCCTTCTCCTAGCTTTTGAATGTGTTTGCTCTTGCTTCTCTAGCTCTTTTAATTGTGATGTTAGGCTGTCAATTTTAGATCTTTCCTGCTTTCTCTTGTGGGCATTTAGTGCTATAAATTTCCCTCTACTCACTGCTGTAAATGTGTCCCAGAGATTCTGGTGTGTTGTGTCTTTCTTCTCATTGGTTTCAAAGAACATTTTTATTTCTGCCCTCATTTTATTATGTACCCAGTAGTCATTCAGGAGCAAGTTGTTCCATTTCTAGGTAGTTGAGCAGTTTTGAGTGAGTTTCTTCTTTTATTATTATTATTATTATACTTTAAGTTTTAGGGTACATAGTTCTAGTTTGATTGCACCGTGGTCTGAGAGACAGTTTGTTATAATTTCTGTTCTTTTACATTTGCTGAGGAGTGCTTTACTTCCAACTACGTGGTCAATTTTGGAATAAGTGTGATGTGGTGCTGAGAAGAATGTATATTCTGTTGATTTGGGGTGGAGAGTTCTGTAGATGTCTATTAGGTCCACTTGGTGCAGAGCTGAGTTCAATTCCTGGATATCCTTGCTAAACTTTCTGCCTCATTGGTCTGTCTAATGTTGACAGTGGGATGTTAAAGTCTTCCATTATTATTGTGTGGGAGTCTAAGTCTCTTTCTAGGTCTCTAAGGACTTCCTTTATGAATCTGGGTGCTCCTGTATTGGGTACATGTATATTTAGGATAGTTATCTCTTCTTGTTGAATTGATCCCTTTACCATTATGTAATGGCCTTATTTGTCTCTTCTGATCTTTGCTGGTTTAAAGTTTATTTTAACAGAGACTAGGATTGCAACCCTTGCTTTTTTTGTTTTTCACTTGCTTGGTAGATCTTCCTCCATCCCTTTATTTTGAGCCTATGTGTGTCTCTGCACATGAGATGTGTCTCTAGAATACAGCACACTGATGGGTCTTGACTCTTATCCAATTTGCAAGTCTATGTCTTTTAATTGGAGCATTTATCCCATTTATATTTAAGGTTAAATTGTTATGTGTGAATTTGATCCTGTCATTATGATGTTAGCTGGTTATTTTGCTCATTAGTTGATGCAGTTTCTTCCTAGCCTCAATGGTCTTTACAATTTGGCATGTTTTTGCAGTGGCTGATACCAGTTGTTCCTTTCCATGTTTAGCGCTTCCTTCAGGAGCTCTTTTAGGGCAGGCCTGGTGGTGACAAAATCTCTCAGCATTTGCTTGTCTGGAAAGGATTTTATTTCTCCTTCATTTACGAAGCTTAGTTTGGCTGGATATGAAATTCTGGGTTGAAAATTCTTTTCTTTAAGAATGTTGAATATTGGCCCCCACTCTCTTCTTGCTTGTAGAGTTTCTGCTGAGAGATCCGCTGTTAGTCTGATGGGCTTCCCTTTGTGTGTAACCCAACCTTTCTCTCTGGCTGCCCTTAACATTTTTTCCTTCATTTCAACTTTGGTGAATCTGACAATTACGTGTCTTGGAGTTGCTCTTCTCGAGGAGTATCTTTGTGGCATTCTCTGTATTTCCTGAATTTGAATGTTGGCCTGCCTTGCTAGGTTGGGGAAGTTCTCCTGGATAATATCCTGCAGAGTGTTTTCCAGCTTGGTTCCATTCTCCCCGTCACTTTCAGGTATGCCAATCAGATGCAGATTTTGTCTTCTCACATAGTCCCATATTTCTTGGAGGCTTTGTTCATTTTCTTTTACTCTTTTTCTCTAAGCTTCTCTTCTCGCTTCATTTCATTCATTGATCTTCAATCACTGATACTCTTTCTTCCAGTTGATTGAATTGGCTACTGAAGCTTGTGCATGCATCACTTAGTTGTCATGCTATGGTTTTCAGTTCCATCACATCATTTAAGTCTTCTCTATGCTGTTTATTCTCGTTAGCCATTCGTCCAATCTTTTTTCAAGGTTTTTAGCTTCTTTGTGATGGGTTCAAACATCCTCCCTTAGCTCAGAGAATTTTGTTATTACCGATCTTCTGAAGCCTTCTTCTCTCAACTCGTCAAAGTTATTCTCCATCCAGCTTTGTTCTGTTGCTGGTCAGGAGCTGTATTCCTTTGGAGGAGAAGAGGCACTCTGATTTTTAGAATTTTCAGCTTTTCTGCTCTGATATCTCCCCATCTTTGTGGTTTTATCTACCTTTGGTCTTTGATGATGTTGATGTACAGATGGGGTTTTGGTGTGGATGTCCTTTCTGTTTGTTAGTTTTCCTTCTAACAGTCAGGACCCTCAGCTGCAGGTCTGCTGGAGTTTGCTGGAGGTCCACTCCAGACCCCATTTGCCTGGGTATCACCAGGGGAGGCTGCAGAATCACAAATATTGCAGAATGGCAAATGTTTCTGCTTGATCCTTCCTCTGGAAGCTTCATCTCAGAGAGGCACCCAGCCATATGAAGTGTCAGTTGGCCCCCTGGGAGGTGCCTCCTGGTTAGGCTACTTGGGGTTCAGGGACCCACTTGAGGAGGCAGTCTGTCCGTTCTCAGATCTCAAACTCCGTGCTGGGAGAACCACTATTTTCTTCAAAGCTGTCAGACAGGGATGTTTAAGTCTGCAGAAGTTTCTGCTGCCTTTTGTTTAGCTATGTCATGCCCCCAGAGGTGGAGTCTACAGAGGCAGGCAGGCCTCCTTGAGCTGTGGTGGGCTCCACCCAGTCTGAGCTTCCCAGCCGCTTTGTTTACCTACTTAAGCCTCAGCAATGGCGTGCACCCATCCCCCAGCCTCATTGCCACCTTGCAATTCGATCTCATACTGCTGTGCTAGGAGTGAGCAAGGCTCTGTGGGTGTGGGACCCTCCAAGACAGGCACAGGATATAATCTCCTGGTGTGCTGTTTGCTAAGATCATTGGAAAAGTGCAATATTAGGGTGGGAGTGACCCAATTTTCCAGGTGCCATCTGTCACGGCTTCCTTTGGCTAGGAAAGGGAATTCCCTACCCCTGCACTTCCCAGGTGAGGCAATGTCTTGCCTTGCTTTGGCTCATGGTGTGGGCTGCACCCACTGTCCTGCACCCACTGTCCAGTAAGCCCCAGTGAGATGAACCCGGTACCTTAGTCAGAAATGCAGAAATCACCTGTCTTCTGCGTCACTCACGCTGGGAGCTGTAGACTGGAGCTGTTCCTATTCAGCCATCTTGGATCCTCCATAAATTTTTCATATATCAAATTTATTATTTTGGGGAAGTTTTCTTCCATTCCTAGTTTGTTGAGTGTTTTTATTATGAAAAGGCATTAAATTTTGTCAAATGCTATTTCTGCATCAACAGAGATGAGCATGTGGAGTTTTCCTTATGTTAATGTGGTATATTACAGTGATTCATTGTTGTATATTGAACCATCCTTGCATTCCAGTATAAATGATATTTGGTCATGGTGTATAACCCTTTTAATATTTTGTCACATTTGGTTTGCTAGTCTTCTGTTGTGAATTTTTGCATCAGTGTTTGTAAGGTATCTTTCCCTATAGTTTTCCTCTTTTGTCCTTGTCCAGATTTGTTATCAGGATGATACTGGCTTCACAGAAGGACACAAAAGGTCACATATTAAATGATTTCATTCATATAAAGTATCCAGAATAGGAAAATTCATAAAGACAGGAGGTAGATAAATGTCTCCTATGGATTGGGGGAAAAAAGAATGAAGATAAATGCTAATGGGTATAGGAATTTTTAGGTAGCAATGAAAATGTTCTGAAACTAGGTAGTGGTGATGGTTGAAGAACCTTGTGATTATGCTCAAAACCATTGAATTGTACCCTTTTAAATGGTCAATTTTGTAATATATGCATAATATGTTAATCACAAAAAATAGTAATCCAAATGAATCATCTGGTTTGGCTATGTCCCCACCCAAATCTCATCTTGAATTGTAGCTCCCATAATTCTCATGTGTTGTGAGAGGGACCCAGTGGGAAATAATTGAATCATGGGGCAGTATCCCCCATACTATTCTCATGGTAGTGAATAAGTCTTATAAGATCTGATGATTTTATAAGGGGTTTCCCCTTTCACTTGGCTCTCTCTTCACTCTTCCCTGCCACTATGTAAGACATGCCTTTCACCTTCCACCATGACTGTGAGGCCTCCTCAGCCATAGGTGAGTCCATTAAACCTCTTTTTCTTTATAAATTACCCGGTCCATGTTACTTTATCAGCAGTGAGAAAACGGACTAATACAGTAAATTGGTTCCAGTAGAGTGAAGCACTGCTATAAAGATACCCAAAAATGTGGACGCAACTTTGGAACTAACAGGCAGAGGGTGAAACAGTTTGGAGGGCTCAGAAGAAGACAGGGAAATGTGGGAAAGTTTGGAACTTCCTAGAGACTTTTTAAATGGCATTGGCCAAAATGCTGATAATGACATGGACAATGAAATCCAGGCTGAGGTGGTCTCAGGTGGAGATGAGGAACTTGTTGGGAACTGGAGTAAAGGTGACTCTTGCTATGTTTTAGCAAAAAGACTGGCAGCAGCATTTTGCTCCTGCACTGGAGATTTGTAAAACTTTGAACTTGAGGGAGATGACTTAGCGTATCTGGCAGAAGAAATTTCTAAGCAGCAAAGCACTCAAGAGGTGACTCGGGTGCTGTTAAAAATATTCAGTTTTAAAAGGGAAACAGTACATAAAAGTTTGAAAAATTTGCAGCCTGATGATGTGATAGAAAAGAAAAACCCATTTTCTAAGGAGAAATTCAAGTCCGCTGCAGAAACTTGCATAAGTAATGAGGAGCCAAAGGCTAATCACCAAGAAAATGGGGGAAATGTCTCCAGGGCATATCAGAGAACTTTGGGCAGCCCCTCCCATCATAGGCCTATTTACCTAGGAGAAAAAAAATGATTTAGTGGGCCAGGCCAAAAGACCCCCTGCTGTGTACATCCTAGGGGCATGTGTCCTGAGTCCTAGCCACT